>NC_080169.1:22887237-23011646 GCF_950295315.1 Erinaceus europaeus
TCCTGGTCCCAATGCGTCTTTAAGTTTCTATGCCACCAGAAAGAAATTCAAATTCTATGTTTCTATGCCAATCTAATGTCACCTACCCAGGAATATACTTTCTTTTTCTTTTTCTGCACTGGGTAGGGCTTCACGACTCAAAGAAGCTTTTTCAGATAAACAGATATAGACAGATAGACAGATAGACAGATAGATGATAGACCACAGCACCAAATCTTCCTCCAGCAATGTAGGAGCTAGGCTCAAACCCAGGTTTCAAGCTAAGAAAAGCAGGCACACTATTCAAAAGAGATATTTTGCTGACTTGAGCTTTATTTTCTAATCCTAAGGTTCTCCATGTATTGGAACAATATATGTTCATAATTCCAACATGGTTAGAAGGTCTCAATCACCAGTAAAGCAATGAAGTCATGCGTGACTGCTGAGAGTAATGAATGGAGTCTGGATGTTTTGCTCTTCTCCTAAATTCAGCCAACACTCTGACTTCTTTTCCCATAACCTGTAGCTGGGCTGCCACAAGAAGCCCTGAATGTTGAGAGGCCCTCTACAGATGGACCAGCACAGAGAAGAGCTCACTGACAGTTCACACCACAAAAAGTGCCATCCTACTCCCTTCCAGAAAGTTGGGCACCATCCAGGAAGAGCTAAATGGGTGGGGCCCACATTCACTCCACATTCTAGAGCTCTGCAAATTCCAGGCTCACCCTGAAAAGGATAAGAATGCCTGCCTGGGTCAACTTTGCCAGCAAACCCAGCAATAGCTTCACTTTCATGAATCCTCTGGGAAAGTTACTAAGTTCTGTGCATAACAAATCATAGACTGACTGTTGAAGCCAGGAAGGGGATGACTTCTTTGAGAGCAGCTGCAATTCAAAATGCCCAGCATGCATCATCTGCAGTCAATCAACCCGACATCCACACAAAAACACACTGCTTTTCTTCTTTGGGGACATGACTGCTTGCAGAGCCCAAATAAGCCCCCCTACCCACCCAAACAGAAAGCCACAGAAAAAAAGGTTGTGCCTGGCACCGGTTCAGGCAGGATTCGGTCAGCACTGTGATCAGCTTTCAAAGTTTTCATCTAACAGATGGTGCGTGTAACTCAGATCCAAGGGATGTTTGTGGCTGCAGCAAGGCTATCTCCAGAATGTGGGGCTCACCTTACTTCTTAGAAAGAGCTAGGAGAGCACCCATAGAACCAATTCTACCCACAGAAGGTAGGAATCACCTTTCTCAAAACTCTGAAAATGCTGAATGAAACAGTTCACATTCAGCTTGAGCTCAAAGGTCAAAATGTCATCTTCATACAAAGGAACTGAATTTGTCCATCACTGGTGAATTTCATTAGAAATACGTGTGCTTTGAGGAGCTGTTGAGAGTGAAGTCCTTTGGGTATTCCATTTCTCTCTCTGGAGCCAGTGGATTGAACTGGCTTCTTCACACAGAAGTGTCACAGGTTCATGTCCCAGCAAGTTAAGGGCAGAAGAGAGCCCTGCAACATTCTGAAGAAGACTGCAAGCTGACATCCTGTCACATCTGGGATTCAAAGGTCATTCCCAAACAACTACTAAGCAAGCAGGTGACACTGTATGTGGCTACTCAAAGCACCAGCGGGCCCTTGTCTTCAATCCAACCAGTTCATGTATCCCAACAGGTTCCCAAAGTAGAAGGCAGCAATAGGAGGAACTCATGGTGATGGTGGGAAGAATTATAATTTCTTAAACTTTCTCGGGTTAAACTTTGGTTTGATAATTGGGTAAAGCATAAAGAAAATGTCCCTCTAGGGTTTCTGATACTAAAATCAGTCATTGCATCACAAGTTTGAGCTGACAGCCAACATACTGGAAATATAGACAAGAGGAATGCTCAGAATCCTAGTTCCTGGCCTCAGCCTTATCAATATGGAAATAACTTAACAACACACAAATGCTAAAGTTAGACTTCCAGAGTAAATCACTCCCATGCCTTCTCCAACCACAGTTAATGTTCACCTGGATTTATGAGATGAGAGAAGCAAATACCCTTGCAACTATTAGATTATTTTCCTCTTCTCTTCTTGCAATATCTTTTTTTATTATTATTATGTCTTTGTGAGGAAAACAGATCTGTTTTCCTGCCTGCCTTTGGGAACATTAACACAGGGTCTCACGGTGGACAGTATGAGCTTCCCCCACAGACGGAAAAGCCTCTGTGTTAAGGTCTGGCCCGTTGCAAGGCCTGAATTATTCACAGCTGGAAATTGAGTCCTTCAAGAGGAGAATGGCCACTTGCTGTTGTGATTCCATTTGAATTAATACCTGGAAATCTCAGTCTGGTTTGTCTGGCTGGAGACAGGTAAGGAGTGATTTTAGCCCACTGAGAAACTACTCCCAGCTGGAATAGAAAAGTCATTCTGACGAGAAAGGTTCCTGCTGGGAAAGGTTACACTTAAGCTGAACTTTCAAGATGGTTTTAGTGAGGATTCTCCCAGCAAGTAATTCAGTTGGGCTAATTTTCAACTATAGTAAAAAACAACCTGGAAAAAAAAATATACTGACTAAACTGTCTCTTAAACTTTGTGGCAGCTACGGTGATAATCAAAGGGATGGAGGTGGAGGGTGTGGGTGGGACAAGAATCTGGTGGTGGGTGTGGTGAATTACACACATAGGATATGGGTGCAAAATTAGGCCCCCAAATCTTCTGTTTTTGTAAGTCATTGTTAAATCATTATTTATAAAATCTGTACAGATAATGAGTGAATGGAAGGAAGATCAAGAAATCAGCCCTCACAGGCCTTCCAAATTGACTGTAGCCTGAGGATATGCAGGGCTCTAGTGTGTGTGTGTTCTCTTCTTCCTCCTCCTCCCCCTTTTTCCTCCTTCTCCTTTCTTTCTCTTTCTCTTTCTCTTTCTCTTTCTCTTTCTCTCTTTCTCTTTCTCTCCCCCTGTCCCCACCCCACCTCCTCTTTAGTGCCCACCCATCTAAATAGAGAAATGCCCTTTTAGAAGCATTCCTGTATAGACTGTCACAGACTCAAGGTTATATTTAATGGTTTTCAGTGAACTCCCTTTTCTTCTATGTCATATCCACCAACCTCACTGACTTTTCACAGTGACCTATCCAGAGGAATTTTTGACAACCATAAGTGAAAGGCAAGCAAAGCCAAGGATTTTTTTTTTAATTTTTAAACATTTCAGTTAGTTTTCACTTTTTATTGATTTAACACTATTTTACAATTTAAGATATCAGATGTACAGTTTTATATGTACATGTGTGTATACAATTAATTACACTTACCACCAAAGTTTCTGTGCCATCATACCACTGGGAACCCTTCATCCTTCCCCATTTTCTTTCTTTTTTTTTGCTTAATCATTCCACTCTGCATATTATAATAATATTATAAATAATATTATATTGTATACTAGGTATTTCTGTTCTGGTTTTAGGGTTTTGTTTTGTTTTTTTCTCATTTGTTTTGTCATCAGTGGGGACCCAGTTCAAACCTGAACTGTATGTATGATGAGGCAAGTGAGCTATTTGGCCAGCTCAATTAGATATTTCTTTAAGTATTTGTTATATGTACTTGTAATTCACAGCTCTAATCCAGTAGGAAATAGTGGTTGTCTAGACTTGGGATAATAGAAATGGACAGTGAAATTTAAAATAGAGCTCTTCTGTTAAAAAAAAAATCAAATCAAGTAAAGGAGGCAAGAAAGAAGGAAAGGAGAACTGACTCCTGTTTCAGGAGATAAGCCTCCAGTAAAATTGGAGGAGTCAGGCAGGGCCAGTAAGCTTTTATAAGAAGCGCTGAACACAGTTTTGTTAGGAATAACAGCAGCCTATTCAAGTGGCAATATGTAATCCCAAGGTGGCAAGAAGATATGTAAATAAAGGAATTATTTATACGGAGTTGATCATTAAACTATGAGAATATGAGAGAAAAAAAAATGACACACACACACACACCCCCACACACACCACCACCACCTCCATAGTGGTCCTCCTTACTGAAACCCTGTCAACTTTCTTTTTGTCTCTCTTTGTACTTTATTTCTCTAATAACAGCCAGGAAAGTGACTCAGTGTTAGAATCCAGGAATTGCATATGTGAAGTCCTCAGTTCCATCTCCTCTCTCTCCATGTCCTTTTCCCTCCCTCCCTCCCTATCTCCTATAAAATAAATAGATCTTAAAAGGTAAATTAGAGGGAGTCAGGCGGTAGCGCAGTGGGTTAAGTGCACGTGGTGCAAAGCGCAAGGCAAGCCCCTGGCTCCCCACCTGCAGGGGCATCACTTCACAGGCGGTGAAGCAGGTCTGCAGGTGTCTATCTTTCTCTCCCTCTCTCTGTCTTCCCCTCCTCTCTCCATTTCTCTCTGTCCTATCTAACAACAACGACAACAATAATAACTACAACAATAAAACAACTAGGGCAACAAAAGGGAATAAATAAATATTAAATAAATAAATATTTTTTTAAAAAGGTAAATTAGATTTAAATACAAGGATAATTACTACTTTTTTAAAAAAATCAAACAGGGCAAGTAGTACTGGCCTAATCACCTAAAATCCTTCTCTATCATTAAAAGTATCCAAATTAATTTATCATTAACAACTAATTAAAAAATATCGTATATGAACCTGAATCTGCTTCATGAAAACATAGATACTTTACTCATTATAATACTTGGTCACAACTATCAAGGAGAACTGGTGCATTAAATACAAGTTTATTCTGCTCTAATTCCCAACTAAAAGGAAGATTAGCAAAAAGTTAAGCCCAATTTCTTTCAAGAGTCTTTGGTTATGTCTTAAACAAGGCCTGATCTTTCTTGAATTCTCTTCTACTCAGTTCTAAAGTGGAAACAGCAGCACCTCACATGTGAACATCCTTCACCAGCACAGAACAAATATAAAACTATTCTAGGGAGTCTGGCAGTAGCGCATCGGGTTAAGCGCACGTGGCACAAAGCACAAGGACCGGTGTTAAGGATCCCGGTTCCCCCGGGTCCCCACCTGCAGGGGGCGACGCTTCACAAGTGGTGAGGCAGGTCTGCAGGTGTCTGTCTTTCTTACCCCCTCTCTGTTTTCCCCTCCTCTCTCCGTTTCTCTCTGTCCTGTTCGGCAACAACAACATCAATAACAATAATAATAACCACAACAATGATAAAAACAACAAGGGCAATAAAAAAGGAAAATAAATAAATAAAATATTTAAGAAAAACTGTTCTAATTCTAATTTTAGCCTCTTAAAGCCTCTGATCAGTTCTCTGAACAGCTTCAAGCAGAGGCCTCCATCTTGCCAAACAAGTGCTGTGCAATAGCAACTATAAGTAAAACCTATAATGAAAAATTTTAAATGTTTAATACAGAACTCAGAAAATAATAAAGCAGGCCACTCATTGGCTAAGAGGTATTCATCTGCAATTACTGCCACCACCACCTTCTCTTGTAATTTGGCTTATAACACTGGCTGAAGTCAGAGACAGGAAGGTTTGACATTAGAATTAAATCTTCCACCTCAAAAGGTAGACTTTTTTTTTCTTTAATATGAAACACCGTGAGAACTCACCCAAGTAATGTCAAAATTAGAACCAAATTAGTTGGACTTGGTCCAACTTATCCATATACAAATATATCTTTCCAGGAGATGAGTAAACACTTTGTATGGCTCTTGGTCGGTAATCCTCCAAGCCATGTGCATTTCTTCATTGTTCACATCAAATGTACATAATAGCAAATGTTCACTTCTTAAAAGGCAATAAATGGTGCATTTTTCTGCTTTGAGAATACCCTTACTACACACACACACACACACACACACACACACACACACTCCCAACTTTTGTTTATTTATTTTTTTAATGGTTGCTCATTTTTGAATAAAGACAGAACCTAAGATCACATCATGATTCACTGACATGTATGCAAGTGGATACCCACTCTTAATAATTTCTGTTAAGATTGTAGTCATTAATCTTAAACCCCAAGGAACTAAAACACATGAAATAGCTTTCAGTTTATCCACTGGTTTAGTCATTCCCTTGAGTGGGATGCAAAGATCAAGCCAATTTCTTTTCCAGCGTCAAGTTCCATCTAAGCTGAGGGCATAATTTAAACCTAGAAGGAAAAAGTCGAATGTGCTTTACAATTTTTTTTTTTTTACAATTTGTGAAGATGGAAAAACAAAAAAGTTCTTACTATATGAGGCTATAATTTTTTTTGTTTTGAGGCTATAATTTTTTTTTTTGTTTTGTATTTTTCTTTTTTTTCTTTTTTTTTTCAGGAATTTTAAACTTTATTTAGGGAAATTGAAAACATTCACATGTTAGGCCTAGAGAAAGGGAAGGGGGAGATGGCCCTTACTAACATGCTGGCAGGCTCATCTAGGCAGAGAACTACACCCATAGAACTAGTTTATAAACATCCAAGTCCCACCTTCACCTTCTTTCTAAGCCACAATTATTGGTGTAAGAGAAGAAACAGGCTACTATATCTTATGATATTGCCAGTGGGTGTTTCCTTTCTGTCATGCTGATTTACAAAAATAATAAAAGAGTCTTATGAAGAGGATTTAGCAAACAAGATGACACCTTTGAAAACTGGATAAAACCAAGTTTAGGTTTCAATTTTTTTTTTTAGCATAACCGGAAGCATGCAGCTGTTGCAAATCTGCTCAGTTCTGTAGCTTTCATTTTTAATGCCTGCCAGTGAGTGACTGAGAGGGCAAGCCTGTGTAGGGAGGCAAAGCATTTCCCTCCCTGTACCATCTCTCCAAGTAACTCTTGGTATCAAGTAACATGATTTCCAGGTACAGAATTTAATCAGATTGAGCAGTCTACTTTTCTGAGCTGAGGCTGACCTGGCCATGCCCTATTCCATGACTCCTGTGGAGCTGGGATCCAAGATCTTAAGATTGTAGCTTGTCCTCTGTTCCCATGTGTTAAACAGTCAGCACCCTCTGGGAATAGACTGCACTTTTCATCATTTGGGTAGGAATTCTAGAGCATTGAGATGTCCTAATTTGCTATTGCTGCATCAGCATAATCATCAGATTGGGCCCAGTGGGAGAATAACAACACTTTGCACTTATACATCACACTTTTCATCTTTTAGCTTCCTTACCCATGATAGGCTGTGATTTTTTTTCTCTCTAAGCAAAACAAAGGAGTTTATTGCTAGTCTTCTCAATTTCCATTTTCTCCTTCTTTTCTTACAAACACACACACACACACACACACACACACACACACACGCACACTTGCTACTACTTGGTGGAACTATCTCTTGTTTCGATGTTGGTCATTATGCCAGGTCCCCTGCATTGCTTGATGCTGTGGTCTATTTACATAATCATTGTTTTGCCTGAGACCCACCCTGCCTGCAGGGTGGTTTATCCCATTGGTTAGAACCTTCACAACAGCTGCTATGGAAGCTTTTTACCTTTTTACCAATCCCATACCGACTTGCCACTTCCAGAATTCTCCCATAAAGGTCTCTCTTGCTTCCACTTTTGCTCTCTTTGCTCTTTTCTCTTCTGCAATCCGACCAGAAGGGCTGGTAGAAATAGTGGGAGGCGGCCATTTTGCCTGCTCCACGTAGCCTAAACCACTGTGCTCACACCCAATTCTGGGGCATCTGTGTGAATAAAGATTTGCGTTCCCACTCCACCATGAGTTCCTGGTCTCTTCTCTCTCCCCTGCGACGCAACCCGACACTAGATGTGCATTATCCCATCTCTCTCTCTCTCTCAGATTTAGCAAAATGGCCGCCTATGTATATATATATATATATATATATATATATAGAGAGAGAGAGAGAGAGAGAGAGAGAAGGAGAGGGAGAATATATATATATATATATATATATATATATATATATATATATATATATATATATATATATATTCTGCAAGATAGCTTGCCTGGATAGTGTGCCTGCTTTGCCATGCATGCATGCAACCCAAGTTCGAACCCAGCCCCTACCACTTCGTAGGAAGTTTCAGTGCTGTGTTGTCTTTTCATCTATTTTCCTGTCTTTATTTCTCTCTTTTTATCTGAAAAAGTCCATCTAGAGCAGTGAAAGCCCAGTGATGACAAAAATAAATAAATAAATAAATAAACTAATAATGAAAAGGAATATAAAAGAGCAATTCATCTTCCTTTTATTCTCCTGTTATTTCTTCCTTCCTTCCTTTCTTTTTTCTTCTTTCCTCTCCCTTCCTTCTTCTCTTCCTCCCTCCTTCCTTACCTTTTTCATTCTTTTCTCTCTCCCTCTTTTTTTTCTCTCTTTCTTTTTGATTTTTTTTTTCTTCTAGCATGAGACACCAAATCAGCAAACTGATTGCCAGTAATTAGAATCTTTTCAACATTCTTGCTCAGGTTCCCATACTTGACCTGATTCTTCATGCTTCATGTGGCTACTGAGAATACCTGACTACTTTATCTTAGAGAATCTTCCAGGACTCTTCCAGGTTCCATGCTCAAACACCTTCCCAACTTCTTCATTCATGCTCAGCTATGGTGGTCCCACAAAGAAGCATGTATTTAAGGGCTAGTAAAATAGCTTACTTTTATAATATGCTTCTTATCATGTGCCTACCCACCTCACTGAAGGAAGGTCTGCCACTGTTTCAACCAAAAGACATTTGTGTTTATTTAAACACTGTAAGATCAATAACTTTCAAATTTACAGCTCCATATGAGTCACTTACTCCTGACTTACAGATTTGCCATTGCACTATCTCCACTTAAACAACCTATAAAAAAATCTCGAGGAAGCAATTACAGAAGCCAGACCTTCCACCTTCTGCACCCCATAATGACCCTGGGTCTATACTCCCAGAGGGATAAAAAATAGCCAAGTTATCAGGGGAGGGGATGGGATATGGAGTTCTGGGGGGGGGGGTTGTGTGTAGCTGTACCCCTCTTAAACTATATATTTTTTCAATGTTTCCTTTTTATAAATAAAAATTTTTAAAAATCTCAAAATTCCCCTTTCACCTGGTCCTGCTGTAGCAGTTGCATCATTGATTTGCTTGGATCGCAACCTAGGTTCACCCTAATTCTACTCTTTCTACTACTCCCTATAGCTCATCCTTTTGCCTCACTACTCAGAATGGATCCAAAATCTAACCACTCCCTCCATTTCCACCTTGAACCCATCTATTGACCATTACTGTTAATATATATTTCCCCCCTTTTCTTTTTACTTTATTTAATAGGACAGAGAGAAACTGAGAGGGGAGGAGGGGATAGGAAGAAAGCAAGACAGACATCTGCAGCCTTGCTTTGCCATTTGTGGTTTCTCCACTCCAGGTGGGCAGCAGGGACTCAAACCAGGTTCCTTGCTCATAGTACTGTGTGTGATTAACTGGGTGCGACAACACGGGTCCCCCTCAATCTATATTGTTCCAATACCCTGCCAAGTTGTGTCTCTGCTTTTGCCCTCCAAAAGTTTGTTTTCAACTAGGCAGCCAAAGTGATCTTTTAAATACATCAACCAGACCCTTTTCACTCCTCTGCTCAACATTGTTGTATGCTTCTTCACCTCACTCAGTAAAAGCCAAAATCAGTGAGATCCTCCTGGATCTGTTCTCCCACTCCCACTCTTTAGCCTTATTACACACTTTCCTCCAGCCAAACTGGCCTCTTTGCAACTCCTGCAACCCACACATCATCCTCCAGCCTCAGGGCTTTGCACTGATTGCTCTCTCAATTTGGAACATTCTAAAGGTTCTCTCTACTTGAAACATTCTTCTTCTAATGTATGCATGGTTCAGGCTGACTCCTGGTCTCTGATGCATGACCACTTACAAGCTTACCTCACCCTGGCAATTCCAGAACTCTGTACTCATCACCATGAATTGCCCTGCATTTTTTATTGTCCTTACCTGCTTATTGTTTGTTTCATCCGTTAGATGTAAACAGCAGGGCTTTGTTTTCCTTTCAACCAGCTTCAGTAGGTAGTATATTTACCAATGCCTTAGGCAGTGACTGGTACATAGTATACACTTGAAAATATTCTTCTCATGAAACATATGATAGATAAAAGCTTTTCATCTGTTTCAAAGCATGGATTGGTATGAACTTCTAAGCCATAGGCAAACTGAGATTTGTGATATCTGTCAACAATGGATGCCTTTACAGGGAGGGGAATCTCTTCCTAAAGAATTTTAAAAGTTGGAGGCTAGGCAGAGGCACACCAGACTGAGTGCAGACATTACCATGTGCAAGGACCCAGGTTTGAACCCCTGCTCCACACCTGAAGGGGGGATGCTTCACGAGTGTGAAGCAGGTCTGCAGGTTCTGAGTCTATCTTTCTCTCTCCCTCTCTGTCTTCCTCTCCCCTCTTAATTTCTCCTATTCTATACAATTAATAAAATAAAATAAATAAATAACAAATGATTGCCAAAAGTGGTGTTAGCACCGAGACCCAGCAATAACCATGATAACAATTTTAAAAAAGAGGTTTTTTTTTTATTTTTAAAAATATTTTTTTTATTTATTAATGAGAAAGATAGAAGGAGAGAGGAAAAGAAAACAGACATCACTCTGGCACATGTGCTGCCTGGCGGGGATCAAACTCAGGACCTCATGCTTGAAAGTCCAAAGCCCTATCACTGCACCACCTCTTGGACCACTTTAAAAAAATTATTTATAAAAATAAAACACTGACAAAAACCATAGGATAAGAGGGGCTTGGGGGGTTTTAAGTTAAGAGATTATAATTAAGTGAAAAACTGAGACAGGTGTCACTTGTATTGTCTTCTATAAATGACATGAACAATAAGGACTTTACCACTTGGTCATGATCTGCCTATAATCTTTTCTCATTCTGTATAAACATAGGAAAAGTCTCTGGGAAAGGGTGTTAGGATAAGTGTAAGTGGAATAGAATTATCTCCAATGGACAAGCACATAATGGATAAGCACATTAAAAAAAAAAAAGCAACAATTCCTTAGTTATTCTTCAACTGAAATTTCTCACCAAACTTCAGCTGAAATCTTAAAGGCAGAGGGAAAGATCAGCCAAATCACTCACTATTTTGGTATAAAGTACTTTGAATATCCAAGTAAGAATTCTTCCTTGCTACACTCTAGATAAATTAATCCATCATCTCCTTTACTAGTATGTGCAAGTATTTGATTAAAAGGCTCAGAGGAAAGGTAAGTCAGAAGATAACTGGAGATTAAATCTAAAAGATGTAATTATTTAAATGTGGAGTAAAGTGGGAACATGTAATAATAGCAAGGTGTATGCCAATTTAAGAGTCTATATTCCTAACTTAAAATTTTATTTGTTGGATACAGACAGGAAGAAATTGGGAGGGGCAGGGGAGATAGAGAGAAAGAGAGACACTGCAGCACTGCATTACTCCTAGTGAAGCTTTACCCCTGCTGGTGAGGCCCAGGCACTCAAACCCAGGTCCATGCACTTTGTAACAGCACCTCACTCAACCTGATGTACCACCCCCCAATCTCTACTCCTACTTTTTAAAAGAAAATTTTATTATCTTTATTTTTTTGTTGGATAGAAGCAGCCAGAAATCTAGAGGAATGAGGGGATAGTGAGGGAGAGAGAAAGAGAGACACCCACAGTCCTGCTTCACCACTCATGAAGTTTTCCCCCTGAAGGTGGGGACTGGGGCTTGAATCTGGATCCTTGAACACTGAAACATGTATGCTCAACCAGGTGTGCCACCACCTAGCCCCCTACTCCTACTTTTTAAGCAGGAAAGTTGCAAGCAAAGTAGTAGCTAATATGAGTGTGGATATCTGAACAAATGTGGTCACAGTGATAGGAAAAGTATTGGCAGAGAGGAGAGAATCTCTTACTCCTCATTTACCAATTATGTGCCTTCCAAAGAAATCCTAGTATGCAGTCAGGTAGTGTTGTACCGGATTGGTTGAGTGGACCAATTACCATATTCCATATTCAAGGACACAAGTTTAAGACCCTGTCCCCACCTGTGGGGGGGAGGGGGAGGGGCAACTTCACAAGCAGTGAAACAATACTGCAGGTGTGTCTGTCTATCTATCTATCTATCTATCTATCTATCTATCTATACCTCTGCTCCCCTCTTAATGATCCTCTAACCTATCATATAAAAGAATAAAAAAAATGTCTACTAGGGGCAGTGGATTCATCATACATGCACGGAGCCCCAGCAATTACCCTGGTGGCAAAAAGAAAAAGGAAAGGGAAGGGAAGGGAAGGGAAGGGAAGGGAAGGGAAGGGAAGGGAAGGGAAGGAAAGGAAAGGAAAGGAAAGGAAAGGAAAGGAAAGGAAAGGAAAGGAAAGGAAAGGAAAGGGAAGGAAAGGGAAGGAAAGGGAAGAAATCTAGCACAGAAGAAGCCAATCAACTAACCCATTTAAGTGATGGATGACTCATCATGTATTAGTTCTTAAGAAGACATCCTCTCAGGTAGATGTCCTCTCAAGTAGACATAGTCACCCAAGGCTGAATTTTGGTATGTGCCAGCAAGGAAAAAGAATATTTGAACCTTTGGAATGTTGCACAGCTTCCAGTGTGTATACAAGTGAGTCTGGTGAATGGGATGGTGGTCTGTAGGAAGCTCCCTCCAAAATTATAAGAGAAGCTGGTTGTAGGATTCTCCACCTACATGTCCATCAGATAATCATTCACAACTAAGAGCAATATAAGAAAGAAAGAAAGAAAGAAAGAAAGAAAGAAAGAAAGAAAGAAGTGTAGTGCTACATCAACAATAATGCTTTCTCTAATTTGACTCCTCATTCCTTTCATTTTAAGGTTTAAGTATTACATCTTTTCTCAAACCACAAGGAATCAAAAACAGTTCACAAAGACACAAGAAGTATTGCATGGGCATGTTTTTAAATTAATTGAATCAAGACCAGAGGAAATATAAACTAGAACTGTAAGTCTAGTCTGGGGAGGAAGTAGAATATGTTCATCACGGTGTTAGAAAAAAAAATCCTCATAGTTAAGCAGTAAACTTGGCTTTATGTTAACCGAAGTCAAAGCAAAAAAGAGAAACAGAACCAGTTACATAATTCTTATGGCCATGAGGAGAAAATATTTTGGTTCCTCAGGGAAAACAAACTATTTCCTGGAATTCGGATCTGTAAGAATTTCCTCCCATGAGGCTCTATATAGGCAATCATGACTACTATGTTGTGACGCCATCTAAAACTACCATGGGTTTGCTAAAAGTGTCTTGGCAAATGTTTTAAAGAAAGCCAAGGATCTATATGTTGGTTATTACTATTTTTTAAAAATTTTTTATTTATCTATTTTCCCTTTTTTGCCCTTGTATATTTTTTATTGTTGTTGTTGTTACTGATGTTGTTAGATAGGACAGAGAGAAATGGAGAGAGGAGGGGAAGACAGAGAAGGGGAGAGAAAGATAGACGCCTGCAGACCTGCTTCACCTCCTGTGACGTGACTCCCCTGTATGTGGGGAGCCAGGGACTCGAACCAGAATCCTCAAACAAGTCCTTATGCTTTGTGCCAAGTGCGCTTAACCCACTGTGCTACAGCCCGACTCTTGGTTAAGACTATTCTATCAGAAACTAAGAAAATAGGGAATAAGCACACACCTTTCTTGTAGTTCAATATGATCTAAACCACCTTGTCTACATTGAAGAATGAACTTAATACTTCCATCTACTACATATAATAGATCCAGTCATAAAAGCACACAATTTTTTAGTCAGGCAGAAGAAACTTACTAAACATTTTGGTTCTTTTACCACATTATAATCATTTAAAAAAATAAACTACTACTGCAATGAATATAAAATGTACATCTTCTGTTCGACTTTTAATTACTCAGAATGTTGTCTGGAAAATATATATCATTAAGTGCTTGCTAGGAAAAAAAGAGAGAAAGGAAGAGAGGGTTGTGGGAAGGAAACAAGTAACATAGTAAAGTATAAATAAATAAAATCAACTGACTATGGTGTTATACTCCTCTGTTAACCTTCACCAGTTTTCACAGGCGGCATATATGGAATATAAACCCTTGACTACTTTAGCATGAAGTGGGGGGTACTATAATTTTAAATAGAGGAGGAGTCAAATGTCTTTTAAAAACTTGGAGAAACCTTTTAAAAAATGCCTTCCCTCAATAGAATAGCTACAACTTGAAGATTCACTCCTATCTAGTTGGTTCTTCCTTTCAAGCACCCTATCTTTTCATGGAATATATTTAATTTGTTGTCTAGAACACTGTAAGCATTCAATAATACTCCCCTCGTAACAATAACAAAATGCTAAAACTCTTTATTATGACACTTAATTGCTATCTCACTTCTTTCCCTTAATCTGGTTAAGTCATATTAAAATGGAAGCCCATTTCAATATAAATTGACTAATGCTGGAGAAACTCATAAAGTGGATATTCTACTTTTTAAGAACTAATCCACATTTACACTTAAGCATTCATTTCAACAGCAACGATGGTCAATAATATGACAAGGAAGTAATTATGAACCTCATAGTAACCTACCAAGAGACTATAAGGAAAAGAAAAAAAAAAACAGGCCTAGGAGGTAAATCAGTAGTAAAGTGCTTGCCTTACATGTGTGAGGTCCTAGGATAGATTCCTGACACCACATGAAGAGAATAAAAACATACAAGCAGAATTCCATGGGTAGTGGAGCAGTGTTTTGGTCTCTCTCTAATCAATAAAATTAATTAATTACATTAATAAAAAGTCGGTCCGAGAAGTGGCTCCGAAGTAGAGTATATGCCCTGCATTCATGCACCCCAGCAGTTAATCCCTGGCATGAGACTAAAAAAAACAAAAAGAAAACAAACTTGCTCTGAGTCAAAATAAGATGAAATTCCTTTTGCTTCTGCCTTGTTTGATCAGCTGTTATCTTATGTGCTGACTCTTACCTTCTGAATAAACAACTCATAAGATCTACTATTAATTTATTATTTTTGTTGTTGTTGTTATCTTGCCACCAGGATTACCAATGGGGTAAATCTACTGCTCCTGGAGGCTATCTTGGGTTTTTTGTTTGCTTGTTTTTTTTTTTAATTATTTATTTATAAAATGGAAACACTGACAAGTCCATAGGATAAAAGGGGTACAAATCCACACGATTCCTACCACCAGAACTCCATATCCCATCCCACCCCCTGACAGCTTTCTTATTCCTTAACCCTCTGGCAGTATGGACCTAGTACTTGATCTGATAATTCTAATTTTCAAACAACAAAATGTCAAAGTTATAGTTAGATTTTTTTTTCATTTTAAGATAGCAGTTGTATTATTGTTGTTGTTGCTACTATCAGGGTTATTTCTTGAGCTTGCTTAGTGCTCACAGATTTGTAGTTTTTTGTTTTTTTAATGGAGGAAGAGAAAAGTTGAGAAGGAAAGTGAAAGAAAGACATTCATAGCACTGCTTCATTACTCATAAAGCTCCCCCGACACATGAGGATCAAGGATCCTTGGACTTGGATCCTTGTGCATGGTAACCTGTCCCCTCAACCAAATGTGCAACCACCTAGGCCCTAATTATTATTTTTAAACAAAGTAAAACAACCAGTTTTGAATTGAAAAAAAAAAAAATCTGTTTGAGCTGAGTTCGAAAATAGGGTAACTTGTTTTTTTACTTCAATTTCATATTGCAAATATCTATTTCCCCATGACTTTTTTTTTAACTTTTGAGTTCTATCACAATCATAACTCATTTAAAAATCAAATAAATATTTATAAATGAATATTGTCCTAAAGTCTCATTAGTACAATCTTCTTACGTCCACACAGAAGCTTCTTAAAAAAATTTTTTTTGTGTGGCTATATGTTAACTCTTTTATTCAGCCACCAGGTTCCAGAAGCTAGCATGATGCCAACAAGACTTCCCTGGGCAGACAACCCCACCAACGTGTCCTTGAGCCCCACTTCCCCAGAACCCTGCCCCACTAGGAAAAGAGAGACAGGCTGGGAGTATGGATCAACCTGTCAATGCCCATGTTCATCGGGGAGGCAATTACAGAAGCCAGACCTTCTAATTTCTGCACCCCATAGTGACCCTGGGTCCATACTCCCAGAGGGATTAAGAATAGGAAAGCTATCAGGGGAGGGATGGGATACGGAGATCTGGTGGTGGGAACTGTGTGGAGTTGTACCCTTCTTATGCTATGTTTTTTTTTTACTGTTTCCTTTTTATAAATAAAAATTAAAATAAATAAATAAATAAATGTTGAGAACAAAAAATATATATTTATTTATTTAGTCTGGATAGAGAAAGAGAGAAATGGAAAGGGGAAGGAGAGAGAGAGAGAGATGCAGCAGTACTGCTTCACCATTCCTGCAACTTCCCTTATAGGTAGGAATTGGGAACTTAAACCCAGGTCCTTGAGCACTGTAACATATGCTCTCAACCGGGTGTCCAGCTCTTGCACATTGGCAGTCAGCTGAGGTCAAGAACAAACACCTCATCACAGACCCCTGCAAGCATCAACCCGGCTTTGACCTAGTACGTTATGATTGGGCCCTCCTCAGTCGCTATCGAACAGGCCATGGCCGGTGCGCCGCTATGTTCCATCACTGGGGAGCCAGAGACGACCCGAACTGCCCCTGCGGCTCCAGACAATGACCCACATAGTCAACGACTGCCACCTCTCCAGATTCAAAGGAGGTCTTGAAACTTTACATCAGTCTCAACCTGACGCTGTTGACTGGCTATGGAAGAAGGGCAAACGCTAGAAGAAGAAGAAGAAGAAGAAGAAGAAGAAGAAGAAGAAGAAGAAGAAGAAGAAGAAGAAGAAGAGGAAGAGGAAGAGGAAGAGGAAGAGGAAGAGGAAGAGGAAGAGGAAGAGGAAGAGGAAGAGGAAGAGGAAGAGGAAGAGGAAGAGGAAGAGGAAGAGGAAGAGGAAGAAGAAGAAGAAGAAGAAGAAGAAGAAGAAGAAGAAGAAGAAGAAGAAGAGATGTCTATTCAACCAAACCTACCCGCTTGCTGCTCTCCTCCTCCTGAACCTTCCGGAACTCATGCTCCAGGGAGCAGTCCAGGTCACTGAACAGTCCTACTTCTTCACAGTTCTTCAGAAACCTTGTTGGGGTCGGAGTTTGATCTGAAATCAGAGATGGTGTGATCATATATAGGATCTTTTCTTCAAATGCCAGAAGCAAGCATGTGAATTTATGAATACGCATTTGCAAAGAGTGGTAGGACTTTTGTTTTTCCCTTTCTTTCTTTCTTTCTTTCTTTCTTTCTTTCTTTCTTTCTTTCTTTCTTTTTTGTTTTTGTTTTTTTACCACAAGACTTAATGTTGGGGTTCTGTGCCTACACAATGACTCTGCCTTTCCAGATGGCTATTTTCTTTTCTCTCTTTTTCTTGATAAATACAGAGAGAAATAGAGAGGGAGAGAGAAAGAGACACATACAACACTGCTCCACCACTTATGAAGCTTCCCCTTCCTGTTGGGTAAGGAACAGACTTGAATGTGGGTCTCAGTACATGGTAGTATATGCATTTTATAGCTGTACCACTGCCTAAACCTGGAATGACTTTTTTAAACTGGAAAAAAAAAGTTTTAGACAAAAATTGCTGAGTCAATGCCAAGTTTGATTTCAGGAAGATAGGAGGGGAAAAAAGACCTTGTAAATATTTATGTCAAAAAAAATAAGTAATTCTTTTTTTTTTTAATTGGAAATCCCTGTGCAAGGATGGGTTTATTTTCTTTCTAATATTTTAATTTATTTATTATTGGATAGAGACAGAAATTGACAGGGGCAGAGGGAGATATAGAGAGAAAGAGACAGAGCAGCCCTACTTCACCACTCGTGAAGCTTTCCCCCTGCAGGTGGGGACCAGGGACCTGAACCCAGGTCCTTGCACATTGTAACCTGTGCACTTAACCAGGTGACCCACCACCTGGCCCTACAATTCTTTTCTTTCTTTCTTTTTTTTTTTTTAATGAAGAAGGAAAATCCAGCAATTCTATTTCTTATAGAAAGTCATGGAAAAATGATATAAAGTTCTAAGTCAGACATCTTCAACTTCCATTATTTTGACATATAAGTAGTGATTTTATTTTCTTTGCTATAGGAAAATTAGTGTTCTAAGAATGCTCTTCAAATAGGACAAATTTTCCTTCATACTCTTAGTTATTTAAAAATCTTACTAGTTACTGATTAATAGCGTAGCCATCAGAGTACAGGACTTGCAAACCTGAGACTCTTGGTTCTATCTCTGGTCCTCTGGCTTCTTCCTGTTTCTGTATAGCTCACAAGCATGCACATTCACACACTTTATCTCCTTCTCTCATGTGAAGCTATCTCATATGAAATAAAATATTCAAAACATCATACATAAAGTTGAGATAACTAGAAAAGCTGAAGTCAGTTTTTGAAGCATTATATTTCTATAGTATTTTCAGTTTACAAAAATATTTTCATTCTATTTTCTGGACTCTAGATAACATACAAACCTATAAGTAAGGAGGGTAGAATTATGCCTTTGTTGTCATTCAGAATAACTATCTTTCTTGATAGTGATGAACATAAGTTTATGTGAATAAAACTATATAAACTGCTCCTTTCTGAGAAAAAGAAGACACAAGAACTAGAAGGATAATTGAGAGAAGACAATCTGTGGAAAATATTTCACAAGTGAAATCTGAAGCCTTGGGTGACTAAGTGTCTTATAAGATTTCCCATGTAGATGTGGTGATACCAGAGTTATAATCAAAGCCTCAGTGCTACTTGTACTATGGAAAACATCGTTAAATTGATTTTGGCACTTGTCTTACTTGACATACATTCATACTTAAAGTTTATACTTGCCAGATTTCTAAGTTATCACCATTAGTCGAATTTAGAGTGTTCCCAACTTGAAATGAGTTAAGACATTCCTCTACTCTTTGTAAATTCCTTTATGTTAAGAAACAAGAATTGTATTTACTTTTTCAAGTCAAAAAGAGAATAGTCTGTTGAAATGCAAAGAATAGGTTAATATTTAGGAGGCTTAAAATGGGCTGGTACTCACATTTAATTAACCCTTCAGGATAAAATGTCTTTTAATTTCCCATGAAGGGGGGGGGGGTGTTGCTACCTCTTAATCACCCAAAGGAGGGCTGACTTGGGTTCTAATGTAGCAGATCCCCATCCCCATAATATCTAAAAGACTTAATCCTTTTTGAAGTATTTCAAAAATCTACAATAGATGACCATAAACCAAATATTATACATAAAAGACATAGATTGGACTTTATAAAAAAAAAAGTATCTAGTATCCCTCTCTCCATTGTTGCCAGTTATCTCTATCAGGAATGGCATAATAGACCCCTTTGTGAGCCCTCATAGGAAATTGCCTTCAACTTGGATCCACGATGGTAGAGAATGTTCCATCCCACAAAGGGAGGCTGGACAACATACACTATGTTCCACCTGAGGAAGATGGGTCCTGAAATTGGGGCAGCTTGGAACATTTCTACTCATTACCACATAATGTGAGCTCAGATCTACAGGGATGCAGAGGTCACATAGGCTCCTAAGCTGAATATGGGTCCCAGATCAATACAAATCAATATGGTTTACAGTCAACAGTATTTATAAACCTTTCCCATGTTTGAGAAATACTCTCTTCCCTGGTCCAGATTTCTGATCCTTTTTCCAGCCATGACAACATCTCCCCAGACAATAACTTGGATCCACCTGCATATCATAAGTCAGGCTCAGGGAAGAAAAATAAAACTAGGATAGTCATGGGCCCTTTGGAACATAATTAAAATGGGCTTACTATCTATCTACAAAACAGAGACCCCCAACTCTTCATCTGCACTATTCCAGCCTTTAGGTTCATGATTAGTCAACAATTTGTTTGGCTTGATATGTTAATTCATTTTTCAGCCACCAGGTTCCAGATGCTAGCATGATGCCGACAAAACTTCCCTGGGCAGACACCACCACCAACATGTCCTTGAGCCCCACTTCCCCATAACCGCGCCCCGCTAGGGAAAGAGAGAGACAGGATGGGAGTATGGATCAATCTGCCAACACCCATGTTCAGTGGAGAAGCAATTACAGAAGCCAGACCTTCCACCTTCTGTACCCCATAATGACCCTGGGTCATAGTCCCAGAGGGATAAAGAAAAATAGGAAAGCTATCAGGGGAGAGGATGGAATACGGATTTCTGGTGGTGGGAATTGTGTGGAGTTGTACCTCTCTTTAGTAAAGTATACCAATTTGTTAAAATATACTCATATACATCTATGATTCCAGTGTGTACATGTAACAATTATGTACTGTGTGCCTATAAAGGATACTGTTTATATCTGTGCACTTTGCAGTTACAAATATTTTCCACCAATGTTGTGCAGAATCTAGACCCTACAAGATCTTATGGGGTAAGCAGGGTGCATATTATTTAGCAAGTAGAGAAGTGAGTTAAGTGCACAGTACAAGGACAAACAATCTAAAACCATAATATCACTACTAAATTCTCTTACTGTCAAATAGCTTGCTTTGTCCAGGCTTTCCTTCTATGTTGGAAAGACTATGGTGTGTGTGTGTGTGTGTGTGTGTGTGTGTGTGTGTGTGTGTGTGTGTAAAAGATAGTGAGAGCAGCCTAGATTTGAAAACAGCACAAATTATAGGGAAATCAATTATATTTCCTGCACTTAATATTCCTCATCTCTCAAATAAAGCACTATAGTTACATGATCCTTTGAGTCCTAAAATCACTTTAATAATTAATTAACCTTTAAAATCATATGGTCAACAAGATTTATGATCACTTAAAGTACAGCTAAATGTTTTCCAGAGGCAGGGCTATGGAGCAGCAGCAACTGTCTTTCTTCTCCTATCCCAACTAGGCATACCAAAGGAGATCACCTGGGACCACAACAAGGCAGGACTAGAACAACTTCAGGAACCCACCAAACCACCCGTGAATGCAAGTACCTGTGGCTTGTGGACAGGGAGGAGTGTAAGGAGAGATTGAGAGGCTGGTTAAGTCTGGTAGTTTACCAGGTGAGGTACAAACTCCAATCTGTATTACCAACAAAAATATTGCTGAAAGGAGGAGAAAACTCTCTAAGACTCACTAAATGCAACTGAGAGTTTCCATTGCCAATACCCTCAAGCTGGAGCACCAGGAAGGTGGCCCTGTGCTGACATCTGAGAACAGAGAACTGACCAGGAAACTCAGCAGAAGAGCTAAACCCTGGTGGGATAGCAGTGGGACATTATAATGGGAGCCATTCCACACTGCTCTCCTGATGAGAACATGGTGATTAATTGCCAAAGAATCTACAGACAACAAACGAACTTGTTTAGAAACTCACAAGCCCCACAGTGCTGCTTGGCTTGTCAGAGAAGCTGAATTGAGCCTGAAGCTTTGGATCCTTGGAGTGTGAGAGTCTCTTTGCATAACCACTGTGCTATCTCTCTCTCTCTCTCTCTCTCTCTCTCTGTCAAGAGTGAGTGATTAAGCTAAAAAGCCTACTTAGAGGTTAAAAGCCCTCAGGGTCCCATAGCCTACAGGGAAGACAAATAACAAAAGAGGTTTTAACAGCCTCTATGCTCTCACTCAGGGACTGAAATAATATTGAAACAACTGTTAATTTCCACAACTGTGAACTCTTTAAGTATCTTACTTAGACACAAGTAAATCCAGGCAAGAGTGATCAGTAATTTGAAAAGTACTGAGAGAGGGACTTCATAAAATACAATATAAAATGATTAAACCAACAAGAAGAAATATTGGAGAAATGAACCAGGACAAGAGTCCAGCTAAAAGCACCTAAAGGTAGAACCACAAAATAATGAGGTCAACATCCAAATACTTATTAAGGAAATAGCCATAAGACTGAGTAAAGAGTTTGAAAGAATTGTCATCAGAAATGAAGAAACAACAAATGAGACTTTGGAAGAAAACACTAATTATCTCAAGGCTATTAGAGAGTTGAAAGCTGAAATAACTGAGCTAAGAACACAACTAGTTGAACAAGCTAAAACAGTATCAGAACAAGGTAACAAAAGATGAACTCCAGAAAACAGGAGAGGGGAGAGAGAATGGAATAAGTGAGGCTGAAGACAGAATTAGCAAGATCAAAGATGAATTAAAGACAACTAAAAAAGAAGTAAGAGATCTCAAAAAGAGATTAAGAGATATTGAAAACAACAAGAGAGATTGACTTAAAAAGAAATAATATATGCATTATTGGCTTACCAAAGGAAGAAAGAGAGGGAGAGGAAGAAAGCATTCTTCAGGACATAATGGCTGAGAACTTCTCTAGTGTAGACAACATCAAAGACATAAAGGTTAAAGAAGACCAGAAGGTCCCAAACAAAAGTAACCCAGACTTAAAGACATCATCGGGTACTAGCACAGCAGGATAAGTACAGATGGTGCAAAGCGCAAAGACCAGAGTAAGGAACCTGGTTCGAGCCCCTGGCTCATCACCTGCAGGGGGGTCACTTCACAAGCAGTGAAGCAGGTCTGCAGGTGTCTATCTTTCTCTCCTCCTACACTGTCTTCCCTTCCTCTTTCCATTCCTCTCTGTCCAATCCAACAATGATGACATCAACAGCAGCAATAATAACTACAACAATAAAACAAGGGCAACAAAAGAGAATAAATTTAAAAAAAAAAAGACACCAAGACACATCATATTTAGAATGGAAAGCAATGAGGATAAAGAAAGGATCCTGAAGACTGCAAGAGAAAAATAAAGAGTAACCTACAGAAGAAAACCCATAAGATTAGCAGCAGACTTCTCCACACAAACACTACAGGCCGGAAGAGAATGGCAATATATCTATCAAGTGCTCAATGAGAAAGGTTTTCAACCAAGGCTACTGTATCCTGCTAGACTATCATTTAGACTATATGGAGGCACCAAAACCTTCTTAGACAAGCAACAGTTGAAACAATAACTAAAACTAAGCCTTCCCTGAAAGAGGTTCTGAAAGATCTATAAACAGTCAGACCATCATAAATATGCCGTATATCACAACATTCTAAAAATCTACAATAATGGCATTGAAACATCTTCAATCTATGATATCAGTAAATGTTAATGGCCTCAATTCACCAATTAAAAAGCACAAAGTAGGAAAATGTATCAGAAAACCCAACCCAGTGATGTACTGTCTATAGGAAACCCACCTAACTCAACAAGACAAACACAAACTCAAAGTGAAAGGATGGAAAACTATCATACAAGATAATGGCCCACAAAAAAGGGCAGTAACAGCTATTCTCATGTCTGACATGATAGACATTAAAATAAATAAAATTTTAAAATATAGGGATGGACATTACTTAATGCTCAGAGGATCAGTCAACCAGAGGATTTAACAACTGTTAATATCTATGCACCCAATGAGAAGCCATCTAAATACATCAAGCACCTACTGAAAGAGCTACAGAAATATATTAACAGCAACACAGTCATAGTAAGGGACTTCAGCACCCCACTCTCTCAACTTGACAGGTCATCCAGGCAGAAAATCAATAAAGACATGAGGGAGCTAAATGAGGAGATAGATAAAGTAGAACTAATGAACATTTCCAGAGTCATTCATCCCAAGGAACTGGAATACACATTTTACGCAAGTCCACATAGGTCATTCTCAAGGACAGACCATATGTTAGGCCACAAAGACAGCATTAGCAAATTCAAGAGCACTGAAATCATTCCAAGCATCTTCTCACACCACAGTGGAATTAAACTAACACGTAATAGTAAACAAAAGATTAGTAATAGTCCCAAACTGTGAAGTAGTGTACTTAGCAGTACACTACTTAACAACTACTAGGTCAAAAAAGAAATAAAGGAAGACATCAATGAAAATTAAAACACAAGCTATCAAAATAATAGGACACAACTAAGGCAGTTCTGAGAGGGAAGTTCATAGCCATACAAGCACACATTAGGAAACAAGAAAAAACACAAATAAACAGCCTGGTTGCACACCTTAAAGATGTAAAAGAAGAACAAAGGAACCCTAAAGCAACCAGAATAACAGAAATCACTAATGTAAAGAGCAGAAATAAATAACATTGAAAATAAGAAAACCATTGTACAACCACAAAAAAAATGATCAGACCACTTGCCATCATCAGGCATTTAGTTTGTCAGGTTTAATTTATCTTTTATTCCTCTTTTTTTTTTGTCGGAGATTTCAAGTGGAGAGTCACAATTTCAGTTTTGAAACTAGTATTTCCAACCATCTTCACCAGACTCTTGAACTCTTAACTTCATGCAATGGTCCATAAAATTGAACTTGGGTTGATAATTGAGGGAGCCAAGCCCCAGACATAGGTAAGAGGCATTTCCTGTCCTTTTTTTAACCATAGTTGTTCACATACCTAAGCACACATCCACATTTGTCAGCAAAATGCTCAAGGAAGGGATAACAACTGTCTATCATAGGCCTCTCTGTAGCAATAGGAAGAATAAATAAATAAACTATTATACAAGGGGAGCAATGGCAGTAAAGACAGCTGGTTCTCTCCTATCCCCAGAGCAGGTGTAAGACAAGGACACAAAGATGTCACCAAATGTGATTTTACAGGGTATATGATACACTGAGAGAGAACAGCTAAATAAATACATATATCTATATATTATGCATAGTGCTCATGCTTTTTTCACTCATTTTCTTCTTGTGAATTAGCTATTCCTTCCTGTTTCAACAAGAACCAGAAAATAGAGCTTAACTTTTGTTTTAACATTTATTAGAATTAAGACAGGATCTCTAGTAGTCTTTGATCTCACATCTTACAGTTCCAAGTAAGCCAGGAAATGTGCAAATCTTCAAAAAGAGCAACAGCTGAAACTATCAGCAGCTTAAACAAGGGCTGAGTTCCTCAGCCACATAAATGTCTCGTCAAGTATGTATTCTTACTAAAGTTAGATCTGAAGTAGATGTGCCACTTTGTTGGGTATAAATTAAAATCCTTACAAAACCATGCCTTATTTAGATTCAAATGTTTGTATAATTTACCTACAGCAGCAATATTTCCTTAGGTTCTGAGTAATAGTAGCAATGCATCAATATTATATGTCAGTGGATAATAGTTAAGATTCATTTAGGTTACACTTCAAGAATTGATAAGGATTGGTTCCAGTAAAACTCAAAGCTGATACAGTCATATAAGGATGTCCTCTCATCTTTCTTTTAGAGCTTTCATCTCATCTAGACCATTTAAATGAGAAAAAGTAATAGCCACAAATCTCATTATAAACTAAAAATTAATAACATTTGAGCCTGAGCTTGACCTGAGTCAAAATAATCTTATTGTTTTTTGAAAATCCTAGTTTGAATGCCACAATCTTGTAGAAAATCTATTAGATACAATCTTGGAGGGGGCACAGAACCTACCTGTGTGGCACAGCACATATCATGACATGACCTGTGCAGAGGTAAACAGGACAGCCCTTCTTGCATTAAGTCATGTAATTGAATTTCATTGATGCAGCTGAAAAATCACTTCAGCTGTTTTGACATGTGCATCACATAACAGTGCTCTGCAAATTCACTTAAAGACCCCCTATCCTTTGTTACATAGATAATCTCCAAGCTTTATCTTTCCTAAGCTTTTGGACAGCACTGATTATTTTAGGGACTTGTTAACCAAACTTATTCCAAGTATCCCTATTGAATTCCTCATATTACATTTCTTGATGGTAGATTGACAATTCCTTTTCAAATACTAATTTTTTAATCCAGCACATTTAACACTCTGCACTACCTTTGTATCATACATATTTGATTACCATGATCTCTCCTTTTCTTTTCAGATTTCACCTGCTGTAAGATAATAGGTATAGGGAAAGAGACTGACATGTCTTGTAAAATAATCAAGTGCACTGTGACATATAGTAACAAAACAGACATTGACTATAGATACTCTGGTCCAAAATATCTTCTTGGTATGTACTGCTCATAATTAATGTTTGTATAAAGTGTCATTAAAATAAATATTAGTAATTCTCTGATAAAGTCAAATGTATTCTGTGACTCTAGAAAAATCTGCTATGTTTAGAGTCACTGGTTTTTATAGACACTGAAAAGGCACACTTAGAATTGTATGATATAGACCGAAACCCAGTAATCTTAGCTGCATTTTGACTTATCTTTCCTGTTCAATTCCTTTTCCTGAAATAGAAAGCTTAGTTTTTATTATGTTTTAGTTCCTTATAAATATAATCTGAATGAGGCTGGGTGGTAGCACACTTAGTTGAGTGCACCTATTATCATGCACATCAGATTTTCAAGAGTCATAGATACTTGTGATCAATGTAAGAAATATTACCAAATTTTCCCATTGGCCTCACACATCCTTAGAAGTGTCTTTACTAATTGAACAGGATAGATTAGTCCCAAAGAAAATAAAAATATTTTAAAACTTGGTTGTCTAATTTGAAAAGAGCCACACTATCACCACTATATCCTAGGAACTTATCCATCACTATATAATAGGAAATTCTGCACCAAATCTGGGTAAGAAAACAGGTATATGTCACGAAATATTAGAAAGAGGGAAAAAGCAGCTCTCAAAGTTTTCTAATCAGATTGTAGTCTGCCTAACATTGAGCACTTGAACCCTAGAAATATGATTATTCCAAGGTCTAAATTACAAGCACAAAGCTAAAACCTGAAACCTGACTCTTCTTTCAAAAGTGTCTAGTCTACTCTACATTTGATAATAGGTTGCTAGCTTATTCAATATCAGAGCTAGGTTGTTATGGTTGTCTATATTTCATTCCTTCCAATGATAAAGGCAAGGTTACAAGTCATCCATTTAAAGAAAAGGATGGTGTGGAGCACTTACATCACAATGCACAAGGACCTGGGTTCAAGCCCTCTCATTCCCCCCCCCCACCATCCCTACCTGCAGAGGAAGCTTCATAGGTGGTGAAGCAATGCTGCAGGGTTCACTCTCTCTCACTCTCTCTACCTATCTCTATCACTCTTTTTTCTCTCCTTCTCTTACCCTTTCCCTCTCAATTTCTATTTCAATCCAATAAATAAATAGAAAATAAATGAAAAGTGCAGTTCCCATCCTACACAAGAAAAGAATCCTACATAAGAATACTTACTAAGCAAAATTAATCTCAACTACCCTATTATTAAAATATTGTATAATTTTTTTATACTTGATTGACAGTGGCTAGTAATAAAATAAGTCTCACCAATAAGAAAAACCAGTTTGAATTAGTAACCACTGCCGCCAGGGTTATTGCTTAGGGTTTAGTGCCTACACAATGAATCCACCACTCCTAACAAATGTTCTTTACCTTTCCTTTCCTTTTCTTTCTTCCTTTCTCTCTTCCTTTCTTTCTTTCTTTCTTTTTTTTTTTTTTTTTACCAGAGCACTGTTCAGCTTTGGTTTATGGTGGTACAGAGCCTTTGTATAACCAATATGCTAGCTACCTCTTATTTTTTCTTTCTTTTAATCTGAAAGAATAAAGAGAAATTGAGAGGGGAGGTATAGATAGAGAATGATAAAAAGACATCTGCAGCACTGCTTCACTGCTTATGAAGCTTTCCCCCTGTAGATGGGGACTGAGAGACTGAACACTAGCAAGCTTGGTGACTGATATGTGTATTCAACTATTCAACTGTGTGTACAACCACTTTGCCCCACTACAGAAAAATTTTGAAGCAATATTTTTTCATTATTATAGACATGATGCATACTCAACCAATATTAGCTATATGACTTAAATTCCTCTAAAGTACCTTTCAGATCAATAGAGAAAAGTACTAGAATTAGCATAACTATTTTAGTAAGATTTGAGGTCCTATGAAAATACAATTTTCTTAGTTATAATTTATATTTTAGTTATATTTATCCCATCAACATTTGCATCAAATGTTTCTTTAAAACATCTTTACTTAGTTCCTATTGAAATATTAATGAAATCCTAATTAAGAGAATTCATATGAAATGAATTTAAAATTTTAAAAACATAATCTTTTATAAGAGCTATAATCAGTAATAACTTAACAATTCTATGGAATTGTTGACAAGCTTCATTGTAATAAATGTGCCTTTCACTGAATGTGAATATACAATAGAGGCAAGAGCTTACTCTCCATAAACATAAACATTATTATTTCTCTGCATCTGTCCCAAGAGCAGTGTTAGCATGGGACAAGTTAAGGCAAATCTGGTTTTGAACCAATAGCTGTGGACTGCTTAGAAATTCACCAGAGCTGGTGCATCCAGGTCAATGAAGAGTTGGGATACATCCCCCTACACACTGCTGGAATCCATTTGCTGTCAAGGAGAGAACCTATGGACTAGGTATGCCCTGACAATTCCTAAAGTGAACTAGAAAATGTCCTGATATGGACAGCCCTGGCAACATGTGTGTCCAGAAAACACATATTTAGAGCTAAATTAAATAAGCATATGTTCTACAACTACTCAGTATTAGACAAGGGCTACCATAATTCTTTCAATGGCAATCAGATGGCAAATTAAAATTACTGTAGGACCAAGCCAGTAAAAAGGGTGCTGATGGAGTAAATTCATGTCCCTGATGGTCATGTAAACTAAAATTACCTTGGGTGATTTTAACTTTTCTCTAATTGTCTGAATTATTTTATACTGTCAAGAGGGATTGGTTTCCAAATGGAATTATATACAGTTTCTCATATGTACAAGAATATTTCAAAGCAAGACCTCTCAAATATTCAGGAAAATTATTATCAACATTCTATTTGAATTTTGGATTATTTAATCAGTTAGAATTATAAATGACAAACTAACAACTCCTACAAATCCCAATGGTCAGTTATATTTGTCACAGTGGGAAAAAAGAAAGTCTGCCTAATTTAAAAGTAAAACTTTCATTCTTCTAAATGATAACCTGGCAGTATAATCTAAAAACTTCTGTGTATCTTCTTTTTTGACAACTATTAAAGATATATAGTAATAATATATCAAATAATTGCATTGTTTATCTACACATAAATCTAAAATCAATAGATAATAATATTATGTGTGCTCACCAAATCTAGATATACACTAAGAAAATCAAAGTCAGACAGGGACTTTGGACTTATCATCTTAGTTTTATTTCTTCAGATGAAAAATATAACCAGGATGAAATAATATAATTTTTATAAATCAAGAGTCACAATTACAGGTTTAAAGTAAGACAACTAATGTGGTTATTACTGTTATGGTGAGTTTTGATGTGAGCCACTACCCTTTGTTCTATAAAAATGTTTAATTAATATACTAAGAAGTCACTAGATATTGTCCCATCAATAGAATTGCCAAGAATAGGAGGTAAACATGGGTTCTGGGTTGTATGTGTATGTCTATGTAGATGTGTATATCTATGTGTGTAATGCAGGCACATATACATACATAATTCATGTATTTAAGCAATTGCTTATTTTAGTATTTAAGCTCATTAAAAAATATCCAGAATGAAAACTGTCACATTTTCTCTGGTTTCCCTCTTAAAATGCTTATTGATTATTAAGTAGGACTTCTAGTAAGTATTCATGAGCAATGAGTTTGGGTTCTGATATTAGTTAATTATAAACAATGTTTTGGTAACAAATGTTCCACTTCATTGAGTAACAATCTTACTTTCTCCATAGTAAGAATTATAAGTAGAGCCTGCAACTAGAGATAAGACTTAAATCTAGTCCTAAACCAAAGATATAGTTGGATTTCAAAGAACTATATTAATCTTTATGTTCAGCATTTCATATCAAATGTGGTCAGGAAGATGGAATGTGGAAAGTCTTTTTTCCATATGCCGGCTGAAGATACACAGCTGTGCTTTATCTGGTCTTGTGGGTTTTCCATTTTCAGTTCAACTATACTCAAGGGTTAAGGAGAGAGAACCCCTGAGTCTACCTGCAGCATATTAAGTCTTAGTTGAAATGCCACCTAAGCAGAGAAGTCTTTCCCAATCTCCTTTAGGCATCATATTGGCTACTTGGATCATACTGTCAAGTTCTATCTTGTTAACAGCAGTTTTCACTACCGATATTTCCTTCCTTACTTATCTGAACTTCTGACCTATTATCACTCTTTCCCCACCCCACTAGAGTGTAGAGAATTTCATTAAGAGGAACATCACCTCTTGTTCAGTGCAATATCTTCAGCACCTACAACAATAGGTACTCAATACATATTTGTTGGACAAACACTTGGTGAAGGGTAAATTCAGCCTCTCTCCCCAGTGATTACTGCCCTTACTTCCTTCTAGGCAGGTATAATTGGATTAATCTTGATGGTGGGATTACTAGAGATTTACTGTCATAATTTCTATTCGTCCTTCCAAGACTTCTCATCTGAGATGTTGATTGAATTTTATCTTTTAGGAAAGGTCTGCAATACCCTTCAACTTCCTCCTTCCTTTTGTGAAAAAAAAATTCATCATCTCTAGATCAACTGTTCTACCACACTCTCCTCACAGTTCTCTCAAAATATCACTTGTTTGTCCAGCTACTAATGACAGTGTATTTTATTATTCTTTTACTTTTCTGCACAGATTCTAGAAACTCTGTAAAGAGTGGAGGTGAGAATGTTAGCCAGGGAAACATTTGGGAATTCATTGGTGCCTAACCATAATAGCATTAAAATAGGCCAAATATGTAACTTTAGTCTAATTTTAATGTCCAGATTATACTTTTTTCTGAAACTGAAGAAATCATAGAATTATATAAAACCTGGCATTCTTGAGTCAAACTAATGCATCTTTACTATTTTTAAAAAACAAATAGATAAATACTATCCTCTTTTCCACTAACGTTGAAATTTGACTATAGTGTTCAGATCAACAGATTGTGTGTCCTATAACTGCTATTATTTTTGTAACTTGTGTTTGAATCAAGTACTTAAAACCCTTAAGCATCACAGCCTCCCTCACCATGAAATTATCACCTATCAAGATGAGGACAACTGAAAAGAAAAACCATGTCTATAATCATGAGAGTTGTTGTCTCTCTAGAATGAGTGGCTTTGTTTATTGCTGATCCATAACAACCAACTAATCTTATTAAAACATCATGACTCTCACTTTTATTACCCTGCCTCATGGCATACCAAAACCATCTGTAGTCATTTTGGCTAATAACTTCTACCTGGCCTAAATAAAATGCACTTTATGGCAAAGTTATGAAATTATTTCATATATTTTACCTCTTCTGCTACTTATCCTTAAAGAGTTTATCTGTGACATCTTAATAGCTTTACTAAGTACATATTTGAAACTAATGAAGTGATTTTCAAAAACATAGATTAACTAGATATCCTGAAATGAATAATGAATATGCTTACTATCTATCCTTTATTTTCTTAACTGATTTTCAAACTGCAATTTACCTGAAATATAATTTGGGGTAATTAAATGCTGCTTAAAAAGTATGCTCTAAGAGTGACATGAAGACTTTTGCTCTGATGCTGCTTGTTGATTTAATATCTGATTTATATTACTTTAATTTTATTGTTACTATATCAAATTATTCATACTCACAACAGACCACAAGATAAACTTATAGTACTGAAAAAATAAAATTGCAATAAATATTGATTCTAAAGTTTTTGTTAAGTTTAAATCTAAGCAATATAGTTTAATAAAGCTTCAGCCACATTACAATCTTAATTAGATATGCTAAACCGGAAATGGGGGTTAAGGCAAAACTATGTGGAAGTATTTTCAGGGGGTGAGAAAAGAGCAAAGTAAAAGTAATCAATAGGAAGTCTATTGTAATTCAGAGTGGATAACATTAACAAAGCATTCATAGTAATCCTCAGTTCTGTAAATATAAGATACAGAGTTGATCTGAATAGCTCTGTATCTCATTCCAGTGAGAATATCCTCTGAGGTTACAAGGCTACAAGTTGCAAGCTAAAAATTTTAGCACTTAATTTCATTTTGAGTTTCATACCAGCTTCAGCTAAAAGAAAAAATAAAACACACGTAAGAAAATATCGCTTCCATTCCCATGACTATATCGTTCATGCTGTTTTCCTCCTATTTATTTCTCTCTTCATCTTCTTACTTCAAGCATGACATAATAAAAATTAGAGTGACTTTTCTCTCAGTAATTTTCCCCCTGGTCCTGCCAACTATCAGCTGTGGCAGCCTCAAACTAACAAGGACCTACCTGGTATGGACAACTGAAAACCTACAACAGCTTAATCAAAAACCTATTTATAGCGGGAGTCGGGCGGTAGCGCAGCGGGTTAAGCGCACCTGGCGCAAAACGCAAGGACCAGCGTAAAGATCCCGGTTCGAGCCCCCGGCTCCCCACCTGCAGAGGAGTCGCTTCACAGGCGGTGAAGCAGGTCTGCAGGTGTCTGTCTTTCTTCCCCACTCTCTGTCTTCCCCTCCTCTCTCCATTTCTCTCTGTCCTATCCAACAACGATGACATCAATAACCACAACAATGTTAAACAACAAGGGCAACAGAAGGGAAAATAAATATTAAAAAAAAAAAAAAAAAAAACCTATTTATAGCCAATATATATGGAAGATTTTACAGGTCTTTAGTTAACTAAGTTGTCTGGAAACAACTTTTCCAGACCTTCAGATGGGGCTCCTGCTAGAGCTCTCTTAACAGGTTGCCTAAGAGACACTGAACTGCTACTTAGCTGAAAAGTAAAACTATTTCCATATAATTATCCCTTCCTAGCACTCCCCTCCCACACTCCTCCCAGGCATTCTGCTTTAGGAATCCTGTTTGCATCAAAGAAAAAAATATGATAACTGATAAAAACAAAAGAGTCGACCATAGAAATCCTTCCAGGTTTTTACTGTTGTCACACATTTGAGTTTCTGTATCTCTGTTTCTAGTCTTAAGGAAATATACAGCTGTTTCTTAAGAGTCAGTGAGTTCAACCAAAGCAAACATAAGGAGGGAGAGAAAGAAAGGGGTGGAGGGAGCTGGGGATGCTAAAGATTGAAGAAAAGGGAAAGGAACTTGTCATGGTCAGGTGAGCACACATTTTACCATGCACAAGCACCTGGATTCAAGCCCTAGCACCCTACCTGTAGGTAGCATTCTTCACAATTGGTTAAGCAGGGTTACAGATATCTCTCTTTCTTGCTGTATCTTTACCAGCCTCTTAATTTCTTTCTGTCCCATTAAAAAAAAAAAAAAGTAAAGAGGCAGCTTTTAAAACTTTCAAATCATAAAGAATCAACAGTATTAACAAGTCACTAGAAAGGTTGTGGAGATGTGTGGAGAACTCTATCACCATCACCAGGTATAGCTGTTAGCACACATGACAGGATGTAGAACTCTCATCTTGCCCCTGTGAGTCAAGGGAAACTTCTCCATCTTCCTGGACCCCTCCTCCTATCAGCAAAACATGGGTAGAATAACCTATCCGACAAAGTTTGTAAAGGATTTAATAATGAGTGATAATCGAAACCCCTGTAAAACTTAAGTGTCAAGGAAATCGTGATACATAAGAGCCAGTCTGGCCAGGATCAACAGTGTTTCTCCTGGCATCATTTATAACATGTTCATGGGGCATGGACCAGGAGCTAATTCACCAGGTAGAGCCATACACTGTATCAGGCACAGGAAGCCAGTTAGAGCCCCTGGCCACCACATGGGAGCACTGTCCAGAGGAATTTTCACAAGAGTGGAGTAGTACTGCAGTGCCTTCTTCTTCATGCCTATCACCCTCTATGTAGAAACAAAAAGAAAGAAGAAACAAAGAAGTTTGTGAGGAGCAGAGAAATCATGTAGACAAGGAGCCCCAGTGATTACTCTGGTGAAAAAATAAAATAAAAAAAACAGGTTCATAAGCACATTATCTCTTTGACAGTGCCAAGAATACAGTGGCTTTGGTAAAATATCTCTAGTCTAAGATGGTTAACCAGAAATACTTCAAATATTCTGATAGAGTATATGAAACACTATCCACTTACATCTTCTCTTTGGCTTTTCATAATAGACCTATAAAAATTACCAGGAGAGAAAACCATTCCCAAAAGCTCACTAACTTGTTCAAGATCATGTGACAAGAGATGACAGAATCCAGTCTAGGGGTAAGACTCTTTACTGTTAGTCCTGCATTCTTTCTAATTTACCACACTCTCTCTCAAAATGGGAAAGAATTGCTATTATTTAAGCGATGATGATGCTGTTTTAAATAGAGGCAGAAAGAGAGATTGAAAGACCACAACAATGAAACTTCCTTCAATGTGATGGGGGCCATATTAGAACCTGATTCATGGGAGTCGGGAGGTAGCGCAGTGGGTTAAGCGCCCGTGGCACGAAGCGCAAGGACTTGCGTAAGGATCCCAGTTTGAGTCCCTGGCTCCCCACCTGCAGGGGAGTCGCTTCACAAGCAGTGAAGCAGGTCTGCAGGTGTCTATCTTTCTCTCCCCCTCTCTGTCTTTCCTCCTCTCTCCATTTCTCTCTGTCCTATCCAACAACTACCACATCAATAATAACTACAACAATAAAACAACAAGAGCACAAAAGGGAATAAAATAAATTTTAAAAAAAAGACTTGAATAAAGAACCTGGTTCACACACTATTCAAGTTGATGGTGGTGGTGGTGGTGGTTTCTGCACACCCCTGCTAAGCACTTTCTATGTGTGCACACATTCACTTCATTCAGTCTTTACCAGCCACTTCAGTTCAGAAAGAGAGCTCCTTCTATTAAAGTCACATAGAATTTTGTCCTTACAATATGCATTGGATACATGAGCGGTCCTCAATTTTAGCGGAGTTTTCACATACATAATACTTGGTGAAGTCCACAAAATCAAGAATCATACCAATCTTGGCCTCACCATAGTACTCAATACAGTTAGATGCTCAAATATGTGTCCCTTGAGTGATGAGAAGCATGTGATTTTAAAAACCATTTGCATGTAGTCAAGCTTTATAGTAGTAAACATTTTACATTCTCAGAAGTGAAAAGATGTAGCCTTCAAGAGATTCTGTAGCTCTTTAGTTACTTGAGTGAATACTAAGTTAGTTGATTTGACTTACTATTTATCATTATTTCAATTCTCTGCTACATCTTAACAAAGTATACTTTCAAGGTACAAAATTTTATCACAAATAGAACAAATTTCCCCTGGAAGGTGACCTAATGGGCCAACAATAAATGTCTCTTTGCCAAATGGCTCCTTACCTGATAACATACTGTCTGTTTTTATTGAGGGAAACTTCAAAGTCATTTCATGCTTGTGCCTATGAATCATCAGATGATCCTCTGTTGGGAAGTGCTGTTAGACAAAGAGAAAAGAAAGGGGAGGGGAAGGGAAAAGCATTCAGTTGTGTGATATATGTATTTACCATCATAGAGGAAACAATTTATTCAGTTTGCAAACATGACCAAATGAAACAAAGCAAGCAAACAACAATAAACAGTTTTGAAAAAGTGTGAAAGCCAGAATAGTTAAGACAATAGGTCATATATTCAAGAAGATGTCCTGGATAGTCTTTGAATTCCACTCAAACTTATTATTATTTCTGGTGTATCTTACCAGTAGCTTAATTATGTTGCAGGAAAATTGGGCTGGAACAGGAGATTGCTTTTTATTCTCTACCTAAACCTTCCCAGGGAACCCTTTTTAGTTATAGTTGTTTGTGTCAGGTCATAAGGGCTTCACCAGTCTGAGCTGACTTTTTCAAGTAGAGAGAAACAGGTGAAAGGACATGGTAACACGTACATTCCCTCCAGTATGATGGGGGGTCTGGGAACTCCTTTCAAAGGAGATAGTACATGACTATGACTAATTGAAATAATCCCTCAGTAACTTAGACATTTTTTTTGAGAAGTACAGATTTATGTCTGTAGTGTAACTAACTTTTGTTTTTTAGTTAAAAGATGAAATGAAAATGTATTTAAAGCATTACCATCGTATATACAAGAGAAATATGCTGTTTTTTTATTTTTAATTTTTTAAATATTTATTTTATTTATTTATTCCCTTTTGTTGTCCTTGTTGTTTTATTGTTGTAGTTATTGTTGTTGTCGTTGTTGGATAGGACAGAGAGAAATAGAGAGAGGAGGGGAAGACAGAGAGAAGAGAAAGATAGACACCTGCAGACCTGCTTCACCGCCTGTGAAGCGACTCCCCTGCAGGTGGGGAGCCGGGGTTCGAACCGGGATCCTTATGCCGAACCTTGTGCTTTGCGCCACCTGCGCTTAACCCGCTGCGCTACAACCCGACTCCCAGAAATATGCTGTTTAAAAAAGTACATCATTTACATGAATTTTTTCTTATGATCACAAAAAAATAATTAACAATGACAGCATGTTAAAATTAAAATTTTGTCATTTCTACCAATACATTATGAGAAAAAAAATACTCAATGTGGAAAAGTAGATTAGCATTGAGTAATAGCAGAGTTTGCAAAAACGATTTGGAACTGTCTTCTAGGAGTTACTATTCTACTTAATAGTATAAAATTAAGTCTAAGAGATAACAAGAATGCTAGACATTATAGCATAATGTGTAGATTAACTGACAGTATAAGAAATGCACTGATTGGCAAAAAATTTTTTGATTCATGTCAGGCTCTGGGAAAGAATTACATTTCATACTTAATTATCTGACATATGTATCTATGAATGTACACTGTGACATTTATGTTTCTGTTTATGAAAACCTTGTACACTCACTATCTGATTTGTTATCATTAAACATATGATTTATAGTAACATGACTAGTTGGTTTCAGTATTTGATGCTCTGTAAGGTATGGTAAATCATCACCTTGTTTTTAACCTTCAGGAGATGATATTATGGCTGTTTAAAATGCTACTCCCAAGTATTTTTCAGCTGTCTGATTTCTGGTCATATTAGACTGAATTGCCTGATCTTCTTGGGTCAGTGAATGAAAGTAATCCAGATGTGAGCATCTAAATCCTAGAAGAAGACCCTCTAGAGTTTACCTTGCCTCTCCTTTAGAATGGTTATTTATACTACTGAAAATGAAGGCCCCTTCAATAACTATTTATGAAGCATTATGAGGGGCATTTCAGATTCTTGAAGGATCATGAAGAACCTGAGAATCTTATGTGTATGTGTGGGCAACTGAAATTAATCTTTGTTGTTTTAAGCAGCTGAAAACTCGGAGTACTTTACTACTGTGGTAGTGCTGAAAAGATAGCTCACTGGGTTGAGTGCATTTTCTGCCATACATGTAGCCCAGGCTCAAGCCCAGCACTACATGAGAGGTATTATGGTGCCAAAGGAAGTTCCAGTTCTATAGTCTCTCTTCTTTGTTTCCTTACCTGAATAAAAAAGTAACTTTGGATCAGTGAAAGTATGCATGTAGAGGGCCAAAGTGTGTGTGTGTGTGTGTGTGTGTGTTTTCTACAAGTGATATGGACTTGAGGTTATGAGAATGGGGGGATTCACTGGGATGAAGTTTATAAGGTACTCTAAAAGTAGGTGTTTGAAAAAAATATTGTCATTTGAAGTATCATGTAAATTGGAGTGGATCGAATTTATAGAGCATGGTAATTTTGCCAGATTTCTGAATACATAGGAGTTTGATTTACATTGACATGTAGATTTTTAATGGTAGTCTATCTAGTTTCTGGGACATCTGTAACATGATTTAGTGACTGAATCAAATATGTGATATGATACTATCATGTTTGGTTTAGAGATATGGATTAAGTTTGCCTGTTTTTCTTTCAAAACACAGAGAGAGACTGTGTGTGGTGTGTGTGTGTGTGTGTGTGTGTGTGTGTGTGTGTGTGTGTGTGTGTGTGTGTGTGTAATACAGTAATACCCTTCATTTCATTTATGGCTCTGGAAATTAACAACCTAAAATAGATTACTGGCCAGAATAGCTATTAAGTAATAATAATGTTTTCCATAATGTTGCATTGTTGACTATAATTACCCTCCAAAAGAGATAAAATATGAAATGCATTTTTAAGTAGGTGATTATGCAAAGCAAATTCTAAATAACCAAAATGTGCATGCATTCTGGAACAAATGAAGAACTGAGGGAAGTACTCTAAACATGGTTAATGCAGAGGGTAAAGCATCAAAGACATAAACACTGGACTGTGAGATCAGAAAGAATAAGAGAATCATGCTTCTGTTTTTGTTTGTTTTGTTTTGTTTTTTTGTTTTTTTACTTCTAAGACAAAGCTAATGTCAAAGGAACTACAACAACCCCCACCTCAATCTTTATTAGCACTTCTGAATGTGTCTAATTTCAATTCCACAAATGCCTCCTAGGTATTATAGGTAATTCCTGATACAATAATTTTTTAATGATGAGGAAACGTGCTTTTATCATGTTCAACACAGAGCAAGTACTGAGAATTCATAGTTACTCCCCTTTACAATATCACCATCAGTTCTCCTCCATGTAGGTTTCCAAATTATAGGATATTGTCAAAGTAACTATACCATGAACACAAGTGACTATCCTGTGACTTCTTAAAACCCAACCAGAGGTAATTTGGAATCACTGGGCAACTACTATATTTTCTCAATTCTAATATTTTTGTTGTTATCACTAGGACTTGGTGTCAGCACTGAGAATACAATACTCCCATAGTCCATAGTCCACCCCCACCTTTATTTTATTTTATTTTATTTTTTGATAGGGCAGAGAGAATTTGAGAGGAGAGGAGGAGGTAGAAATGGAAACAAAAATATAGACACCTGTAAATTTATCCCTTGCAGGTGGGGAGTAAGGGCTTGAACCCTGGTCTTTGCACATGGTAATTTTTGCACTCAACTGGGTGCACAACTACCCAGCCCCTTCTTCTACTTCTTCAAGTGGAAGATGTGCATAGCTTTTAATAGCTTGCCAGGAAAAAAAGAAACATTTCCACATTAAACAGAGGCACTGATATATATATATATATCTTTACTTTTAAACATACCAGGGCATAAGAAAGGAAAGTTAGGAACTTCAATATAAAGCCAAGAAACTATGTAAATCCTTCAATCTCATTTCTATCCAATTGTATCCTCAGTCCACTCAGCCTTCTTATGAAAATGATCTTTTCTCCTTTCTTCCATGAAAAATTTAAGGTTACTGAAAATGCTCTACATTTTTTTAAAAATTTGTATTCCCTTTTGTTGCTCTTATTATTTTTGTTGCTGTTGTTGTAGTTATTATTATTGATGTCATTGTGGTTGTATAGGACAGAGAAATGGAGAGAGGTGGGGAAGATAGAGAGGGGGAAAGAAAGATAGACACCTGCAGACCTGCTTCACCACTTGTGAAGTGACTCCCCTGCAGGTGGGGAGCCGGCGACTCAAACTGGGATCCATACTCCAGTCCTTGCGCTTTGCACCACCTGCGCTTAACCCGAAAATGCTCTACTTTCCATAAGTAAACTAAAACAAACAAGTTTTCAAAAGAAAAAATAATAATCAAAATTAACTTTCAGACCCCACGGAAATTGGCGGCTATCTAAGAAATGGGGAGGGTTCATTGTAGTGTAATGTTTCTAGAACTAGAATAGAGGGTGTGGTGAGCCTTAGAAACACAAATACAGGGAGCTGGGCGGTAGTGCAGTGGGTTAAGCACAGGTGGCGCAAAGCTCAAGGACCATAAGGATCCCGTTTGGAGCCCCTGGCTCCCCACCTGCAGGGAAGTCCCTTCACAAGAGGTGAAGCAGGTGTGCAGGTGTCTAGCCTTCTCTCCCCCTCTCTGTCTTCCCCTCCTCTCTCCATTTCTTTCTGTCCTGTCCAACAATGACTACAACAATAACAACAACAATAAAGCATCAAGGGCAACAAAAGGGAAAATAAATAAATATAAAAAAAGAAACACAAATGCATAGGCATGAAACTATACTCCCAAAATATTACAAAACTGTAAAGCAATGTTAACTTAAAATTTGAAGAAAAAGATGCAACCCCTTCAAACTTTTTCTTGTTTATTGCTGTCAGGCTGGAGCTCAATAATACCAGGACTATAAATCTACTGCTCCTGGTAACAATTTTCTTTTCCTTTTATTATTTTTTTCTTTCTATGTTATTTGATAGAACAGAGAGAAATTAAGCCAGTAGGGGGAGTTAGTGAGAGAAAGACACCTGCAGAGAAAAAGAAAGGGGGGGGGGGGAGAAGAAAGAAAGAAAGTTTAAGAAAAGAAAGACCCTGCTTGTGAAGCATCCCCTTGCAAGTGGGGAGCAGGGCCTTGAACCTGGGTCTTTGCACATAGTAATGTGACATGTGTTTACAATCAAGTGTACTACCACCCAGCCCCCACCTCAGTCTTCATTACCACTACTGTATGTGTCCAATTTTAATGCTTCTGTTTCTAGTCCCTCCTGTCTCAGAAGAATATACCCCACCTCCTCTTTAGGATCCTCTTCACCCCAAACTTTCTTCGTTTCAGTTGTGGTCATTCAGCCAGTATTCTCACTCCACCTAGCTCTTACCTAAGTCCAGCCTGTCTAGCGCTTAATTTAAAAAGAACCTCCCTCAGCTGCTTCCTTCTCAGGCTACCATTATATCACTCTATTTCCCATCACTCCCTAGCACTCTGAAAGAGTCCTCTATGCGGCCCACCTCCACTTCCGCACCACCCACTCTCTCATTAATCCCTTACAACTTGGCTCTCTCCTCAACCCCACTCTCATAGGTCACAAGCAAGCACCCAACTGCCAAGTCCAACAGCTTCTGGTCAGAACGCTCAATGTCCCAGCTGTAGTGTCTGACACCAGTGACCACATGTCTGTGGCATTTATTTATTTATACTTTGCCTGATTCCAAAAAGAAAAAGAAATGGCTTATAGCAATACATAAAATAGATCAACTACATCAATTAGATGATCTCCAAAATGGAAGGGATAAAAAAAAAAAAAAAACATAAGAAAAAAAGCAAGGCTAAAACTGAAATGTAAATCCTGGGCAAGTCACTTACAATGGGGCTCAGTTTGGCTCCCGAAGGGACCTTTGGTGAATACTGAAGTAGAGTTCTGGCTGCCACGGTTGAGGTAGTGCTGAGATCTGATGAGCAGAAGGCAAAGATGCTGCTAATGCACAAGACAGCCCCCCCAAATGTTAATAGAACTGAGCTTGGGTAATTCTGCCCTATGGTCAATGATCTATATTCAGTTCTCCCTAACTTATCTAAATACTAAATATAGCTAACAACCCCCTCCTCAAATATGCTTTCCTTCAGGTTCTCATGGGAGAGACAAACTTGAATAATTTTTTGGCCTTTGCCGTATCTCTTGAGAATCTCATTCCTTTGGATGTTCCCTCATTAAGAAAGTCCCTATCACCCAGGCCAAAAACACCCTGTGAGACTCTTCAAATAGGCTCATGTTTTCTCCTTCATGGAAAATTGTCATTCATTAATTGGTTGATCAAGTCCTCATTGTAGTTACAGATTTCATGTCTACATAAGAAGTCTAATGTAGGTTTCCCCAAAACATGATGAATTAATCATATTGAATAAAGTTTAATATATCTTCATAACCAAAATAAAGCAAACTGGTCTTAGCATCTGACTACCTTTGACTATTGAGAGTTTTCTTTAAATAAATTAAGTGGGAGTTACCTTAGGTAAGGCAGTTTTTTTGCATTCACAATGGAGAGTCCTAGTATAGTAGAATTTTTCCAATGCCATGTGACCCTAACTGGGTTTTACCTGCTTCAAAATGACTTCCAAAACCTGCCAGTTAAAATTCAAAATAACTTTCTCTACTATTTGTCTTATCTATAGGATTCAAATCAATATTTACATAAGAGCCTCTGAAGGACCTGCCAGAACCTAGACATTGAACGCTAGTCTCTCAGCCAATGATCTGAGTATCTGAATGTCAGCAATAATTTCTCATGTTTTCAAAGCATCATCCATCCAGAAGAGCCCTTTACCAGCTCTCTGGGTAGCTAGAATGAAAGGAGTCTTCAATGGGCATCACCTATCATCTGACCCTTAGCCATTGCTCCACAATGTTGCCAGTCCTACTACAGACAAGAGAGTGAGATTTAAATCACCTGAAAGCACTGGGGAAAGGAGCTGTCCCTACCCACATTGGATTTGCCTATATCCCCTGAAATAAAAATCTTGGAATGGGAGTGACTGGAATATAGGAATACTCAGAAGTTGAAGTTCAAGTCTAGGGTATAACATGATAAAGTTAAATAGTAAAGTATACAACTGGATTTTAAGTGATGGGTTAATCTAATTTCTTTCAAAGCAAGGAGTCCTACTAGTATAGCAGCAGTAGCTCGACAGTAGTAGTAATACTTGAACAATTCTTGTGTGAATATCCTACATTAAACACTGTGCACAAGCATCTCATCTTATCTTCACAATGATTCCACTTGATGAGAGTCATCAGAGTCTGAAAAAAGGATCAGCCTTTGCACAGCAAGCCAACATCCTCTATTAAAGATTAAATACATGGGGAAAAAACTGTGCTTTAGGCAAGTCATAGAGATTTATTTTACTCGAAGAGAAAACAAGACAAAAATAGAACTCAGTCTCTGAGGTGAACCATTTTACCAGAAAACCAAGAAAGGCTTAGTATTCAACTGTCTACAACAAAAGCAGGCACCTCCACTCCACCCCACCCCTTTCTTAAATAACAATTTTGGACATCTGGTCAGCAGGATTCATCTGGTAAGCAGAGGAATGAGGAATGCCGTGGGTGCAAATGACCAGGACCAATATATTTTAGGTCCTGTGGGGGACTGTAATTCAAACCTTTGAAAGGAGGAAATAAAAAGAATGAGGATGATGAAGGTAGTGATCATGATGAGAGACTGTGACAACTTCTTGGTAGAGAAAACCAACAGCAGGCATAACTGCCCAGTGACCGCTGTTTCCTTGTCAGAAAGTGTCTCCCTGCCAGTCCTAACACTTACCTGGGAACAGCCTGGGGCACTGCAGATGAATGGCCTCTCCTGCTCCAAATTCATCTTGGATTCTTCATAAATCTTAAGAGTCAGGGTGAGAGGGAAGAAGAAAAACAGAAATGCATAAGTATCTCTTGCCTGAGAAGTATGAAAAGGCAATCACTCAGCCTTTCCCCCCACTACTACCTCCATTACTAGTTCCTAAACTAGAGGAGAAACACCCAGATAGGAAGAGTTTTGCTGAAGAGCACTGGACTCCAAGCTTTCTTTTTCTTGTATGTATGTATGTTTAATAGAAGGATTAATGGTTTATAGTAAAAATAGTTCTCGATACATGTGTAAAATTTCTCAATTTTCTGAAAATCACTCACCCCCAGCCAAGGTTCTCCTCTACCATCATACAGCAGGACCGTAAAGCCACCTACCACCACCCCAGTGTCCTTTACTTTAGCACAATACGCCAAACCCTGTCCAAGCTCTGTTTCATGTTTACTCTTCCTGTTCTTATATCTCAACTTCTGTCCATGAGTAAGATCATCCCATAGAATGACCACTTATTCTTTGGAGTTGGCTACTTAGGACAGGAAAGAAGGATCAGAATCAGAGATGGCATAGTCAGCAGTGTGAGAGCCAATCCTAAGGACCAATTCAAATGAAATATCTGTGGTGGCCCCACCAAACTTCATTGTGATCAGGATAGGCAAAGTAGCCCTGCAGGAAATTTGGCAAATGACCGATGGCAAACTCTGGATATGTGCCCCTCCCCCACCCGTCAAGCACAGGTGATAACAAAACAAAATTTAAATCAAGTAACTCAAGGATAAATAGAAATCAGAATATAGAAAATAAATTTTATTATCTTGGATATTCTTCAAACTCAGTTTTACAGGATGGTTTGGAAGTAAGATTAAGGAGACTGTCGCTCTGGTCTAGTTAAGTCATCTGGAAGTATATAACTTAGCAAGGAGATAACTTACATTATTATCTCAAACTTATGTTAAATTATATGTTAAGGTATTTTCTTGTTTAGGGGCCAGGCTCTCAGGTATATTCATTAGAAATAAAAATTGAGCAGAATAAAATTGTCTTTGCAAATCTTCCCCAGAGCCAGTATACATGTACATTCACAATATTAAAAAATTTTTTTAAATATTTAAGTGCTATAAGAATTTAAGTTATGCAATTTAAATAACTTTGGAAATCATGCTTTTTGCCAGATTTAGGGTAGAGTTAATAGGAATTACATGTGTTGCTAATGGGAAATGACTCTGTGAACAGATTAAAATCTGCTGCATTGGGAACAGCGAGGTCACTTGCTTTTTCACTTTACCACCCAGGTTGGGGGTCGGGCCTCATTGCACTAGGGGAAGCTTCAGTGCTGTGGTCCCTGTCTCTCTTCTCTCATTCTTTTTCTACCTAAAAAAAAAGCCAATCCAGAGCATTGAAGCCCTGGTGCTGACAACAACATGTACTGCTTTGCATCTGAGCACAGGAATCATTCTGCTTTTTCCAAATGCTACTTGTAGCTGACTCCCAAGGATTTCCAAACCACCTTTGTCCCTGAACAGAAGAATTCTGATTTGACTCATGGGATAGTCATCCACATGACCTTTATTATCTTATTTTTAAAAAAGAAAAGAAAAGGAAAAACCCTCAATTTTGCTTTCTAGATTATTATATCCTTTCACTAAAAACAAAAAAAAATTATCTGTATGCTGTGAAGAAGGCACATTTACTTTCACTTTTCTAAAATGTCAAGAGACTTGTCTGGAATAACAGTGTTATTTAATGTTTAAAAACAAACCAAAAAAATGTAAACTCTGCTCATATCATTATTCCTCAGCATGACATAATTCCCACTGAGCAAAGCCTTTTGTATTCTCCATCTGAATTTTGTATGGAGCACAATGCTTACTAGACAGTTTTACACTATTATACTGGGGAGGGGATAACCTATGGACACTGTTGCCTTGCCCTTTTCTGAAGAAATGTCATGAATAATTAGAGGAACTTCTGTCTCTTCACTCCTTACACTTGGCCATCAATTATCAAAGCACCTTATCCCTTCTCTCCCCAATGAATGCTAACAACTTTCTTCCAGATAAAGGGTGACTTTAGAGCTGAGAAAATGGTTTTGAGGCAAGAGAGAATAAACATCAAGGTAATTGGGCTATCCATGAATTTTAAAATGCCTTGTTTTTCTAGCAATTTTTTCTAGCGCCTCTCCTGGAACTTTTCTGTCTTTACCAGACCATGGTCAGGTGGCTTAGCTGTTCTATGCCTTAACTTCCCCTCTTTGCAAAAGGGTACAACACTCAGTCTTTTAATTTGTTCACATGGTTAAGCACACATGACACTGGCTCAAGGATCCCAGCTCCCCACCTACAAGGGGTCTCTTCACAAGTGGTGAAGCAGGTCTTCAGGTGTCTTTCTCTCCCCTTCTCTGTCTCCCCTCCTCTCTCAATTTCTCTCTGTCCTATCCAACAACAACAACATCAATAACCACAATAGCAATAAAACAAGGGCAACGAAAAGGAGAAAAAAAATAGCCTCCAGGCTCTACTTCCCCAGAGACCCACCCTACTAGGGAAAGAGAGAGGCAGACTGGGAGTATAGACCAACCAGTCAACGCCCATGTTCAGCGGGGAAGCAATTACAGAAGCCAGACCTTCCACCTTCTACAACCCACAGTGACCCTGGGTCCATGCTCCCAGAGGGATAGAGAGTGGGAAAGCTATCAAAGGAGGGGGTGGTATATGGAGATTGGGTGGTGGGAATTGTGTGGAGTTGTACCCCTCCTACCCTATGGTTTTGTTAATTAATCCTTTCTTAAATAAAAGAAAAAAAAAAATAGCCTCCAGGAGCAGAAGATTCATGGTGCAGGCACCGAGTCCCAGCAATAACCCTGGAGGCAAAAATAAAGAAATAAAGAGATCTGCTATTTGCAACAGCATGAAAGCTTAGAGAATATTATTCTGAGTGAATATATAATTGGCTAAGAGATGTACCACCAAAAAATAATATTTATCAACTAAAAGATAATTATTGTCTCTATAAGAACCTTTATTAGAATCACCAAACAAGGAGATGCAGTAAAACTCAAGCTTGGTTTAAACTCCACTAAAATCTTTGGTGTTTTTCCTCCCTAATTTTAGGCCAGACCCATTAAACCTAATACCGATTTGGATACAGCAAATGGCACTCCATGTTTTAAAAACTGGGGCAAAGCCTAAGCTTGTCAGGTAAAGAAGGGACTACAAAAGCTAGAAAAGGACAAGAGACTTCCTCACTTGATGGCCTTCTTGGTCACTGGAAGGCCATCCCATCACCTGGGGCCCTAGTTAGGGAATCCTTGGATACCCAACAGATTCAATGGCCCTAGACCTCTAATAGATCCCTCTCTGCACCATCACTGGTTACTTCTATTAAGAACATCAGTATAAACCCTCTTGTGGGCTTCTTCAGGACTGTACTCTAACTATGAACTTCCAGTGGTAGTACTGCCCCACTCTCTGAAGGAAGGTTGGGTCAGTCTACTTTGCCACTCAAAGAAAACTGGTCCTGAAATGAAAGCAGCCTAGAATGTTCCCAGCTGTGACCATGGACTGGGAGCTCAGACTGATAGGGACTCAGAGGTCACACAGGCTCCTGGTGCTAAAGATGAATAGATATGAGCCCCAGGTCAGATCAATGTGGTAAATAGTTCATCGTATTTATATATTTTCTTCAGGTTTGGGAGTTATTCTCTGCCCTGATCTAGTTTTCTAGTACTATTCTCAACTCTGACACCATCATCCCAGACAATATTTTTAGTCCACCTGCAGTTTAGCTATTGAGTTCCAGCAAAAATTACCACAGTCATGAGCCCCTAGCAACATATCTAAAATAGACTTCTTAGCTTCTACCCACTCTAAAATCTCTATTCCCAGCTCTCTGTTCCTACTTTATGGTTTTGTTCATTAAACATTTTGTCCTGCTTTATATCTTACTTCATTTTAGCCACCAAATTGCAGATGCTGCTACAATTTCATCTTGAACTCCCTGGGCAGACAACCACAGCAATGTGTCCCAGAACCTCACCTCTCCAGAACTCTTTCCCACTTATGAAAAAGAAACAGGCTGGGGGTATGGATAAACCTGCCAATATTCACATCCAGTGGTGGAGTAATTACAGAAACCAGACCTTCCACCTTCTGTACCCCATAAAGTATTTTGTTCCATGCTCCCAGAGGGGTAAATGTTCGGGAAAGATGACCAGAGGATTCCGAACTCCAGTTCCATCAGGACCCAGACAAAGAATAGGAGGGGAAAATATCTACCTATGAGAGCTGATAAATTAGAAAACAATTAGAAAATTACCTTGAATTAATAAAAGTAGATTTATCTACAATTTTTTAAAAAAGAAGAATAAGAATAAGAATAAGAAGGAGAAGGAGAAGGAGAAGGAGAAGGAGAAGGAGAAGGAGAAGAAGAAAAACAATTGTTCATTCTCAGGGTGGCAAAGTACCCTGCCTGGATCATGTGCTGCTTTACCATGTGCACAAAGTAAGGAATTCAGAAGCAGAAATAAATATTTAAAATATAATAGTGGAAGCTAAAAAGCTGATTTTTAAAGGAAACATTTATCACTAGTATTATTTTTCTTGAAAGTCAGTAGTGAAATTCAGATTAACATGTATTTTTCAATATTGTTGGGACCAGGTGGTGACACATCTGGTTGAGAAGACATGTTATAATGTGCAAGGTCGTGGGTTCAAGCCCCTGGCTCCCACCTGTATGGGGAATGTTTTACAAGTGGTAAAGCAGGGTTGAAGGTGTCTCTCTTTCTCTCTCCCTCTCTAGGCTCCCCTACCCTCTCAATTCCTAGCTATCTCTAGCCAATATATAAAAATAATTTTTAAAAAAGAGAAAAAAATTTGTCTAAACCTGAGACACATTTCAAGTGGTGCTTCAAGATTTTCTGTCATAACTGATAACAGACAAAGGAAGCTTTGGAGTCCTGTTGCATAATAGCAGAGAAGGCCCTAAATTGATGGTGAGAGTGTTTTGCAGACAACTACTACAGCGAGATGTATCTATGTGTCTATATATCTATATATCAACAACTGTATTATAATACATTTTTTTAAAAATCAGTTGATTTGAGGGAGGGGGGGGTGGTGGCACGTGGCATGGAGTCCAAGTTCAATATCTGGTATCACATGTGGCACATTGGTGCTCTGATAGTCTCTCTCTCTCTCATTAATTAATTAACTAGTTAATTAATCTTTAAGAAACTAAGTCAAAGTAAGGAAAGAGAGTAACCAAGCCCTGTCATCTAAGTAAGAGGAAAAATATTTTTACAACCGTGTTACAATTCCGTCTCAATCACTAGTCCTTCTCCCCCAAATGCTATTTCCATGAATTCAGGTCCATATTCATAATAGTTTAGCAATTCTACTTAATATCAGTACAAGTTATGCGGTTAAAATTGGCATTCGCGTAGCAGAAAATAGCATGGAAAAATACTCAGATGTTAGTGATTGCAGACAATGGAAAGTTCAGTGGATAGTCTACTGTCTTGCTGAGTCAGCATAGTGTGGATGTCATGTTTGCCAGAATACAATGATTAGAGACATATAGAGTCTGTCTTGAAATAATTTATAGTTCAGTCATCACTATGTTCAATTGAGTTGCTGCTGTCATTTTATTGTTTTACTTTTCTTCTGTACAGCACCAATAGATTTGTATCAAGTTGCTAAGTGCCATGTATGCCATGGACCAAAAGTTTTGTCAACACAACATTGGAATAAGAATCCTTGGGTAAAATGACAGTTGCTAAAATGAAAAATGAGTTTAAAGTGATTAATGAGTTCTGAGAGGAGTGAGTGTGTATGTGTAAGTGGGTGAACCGCAACTGCTTTATTTTGATACTCGGCAGTTCCCACATTTCGCCCTCTGCAAACAGCACACCTTGTTCATTCCTTTCTGTGTAGGTGTTTATAATCGTTTTACTAAATAGACCCCACTTTACCACACAGGCTTTATTACTCTTATTAACTAGTATGATCTGGTCTGATGTGTTAGTCAAGAGCCACGGTCTACTTTTATGGTTCTTTTCTAACACATATTGTAATAATTATTTTCTCAAAGACTCATACTAGAGTCCTGTGTGTATTCTTTTATCATCCATCAAGTGGGGGCAAATTACTCAGACGTGATTTTAGCCAGGTTGTTCTGTATTTGGTTCTCAGAAGTCAGGCCTCATCCCTTCAGTTGTTTTACTAGCTGAGGTGTCTTAATGAACCAAGATTTACATGGTAATCACTATACCCCAAGCTTCACTGCTCAGAGCTGACATAGTAAGTATTTGTGGAATGTATAACGAAACCTGAATCATCACAATAAACTGCCCAAAGCAGCTTTCTTTTCTCGGCTCCTAAGGCAGCATGGTTATCAAACTTTTTGGCCTACAACCAAATTCTCAGCAAGGAAAGAGGTTGTGCAGGCCACTCATTTCACCCGTTCCCAGTTATAACTAGAAAGAAAATTTCACCACACATCATGAGGGAGAAGCACAAAATCAAAGTTGCTTTTTTTTTTTTTTCCCAAGTTGCTTTTGATGGAAATAATGAAGTTGGTTTTCATTAAATTTTATGTGTAAATATAGCAATTTATTATAAATTCAGCTTGTTAAAATTTCAATATAGGGGACCAGGAGGTGGCTCACCCAGGTAAGCACACATATTACCATGTGAGAGGACCACAGTTCAAGCCACTGCTCCCTACCTGTAGGAGGGAAGCTTCATAAGCAGTATAGCCTACTTTTCAGGCGTCTTTCTTTCTCTTTCCCTATCTATCTCTCAGTCCTATCAAATATAAAAAAATAGAAAGGAAAAAGTTGCCATTGGGAGCAGTGGGTCTGTAGTGCCAACAACGAGCCCCATCGATAATCTTGGTGGATGATATAACTCAGGGTGCTCAAGTCTGGTCTGTTAGCGATATAATGGGCTGCTTATGGTCTCCACAAAGAGCCCTTAGAGAAACACTGAGTGATCTTCTAGCTTTTGATTAGATAGAGTCACAATTGTGGTAGGCACGGTCTAATCATATGTGATTTTCCAAATGGCACCATTTTTTGTTCTTATTCTTCAAGGTTCAGATTCATGATCACTTTAGGCAAATGCTTCATAAGTTTAATTTTCCTTTTTTTTTTCTTTTTGAGAAACAACACAAGATGCTAATAGTAAACCCTAATAGTTATAAAGTAAGAAATTTTTCATAATTGACAAAGAGATGACAGACTTGATTTACTATTTAAACCTTCTACTTCCATTGGATTCCCCTGACCTCACAATGAGCAAGAACCTTTCATTGTTCAGCATTTGACCCCACAAATTCCTCCTAGTCTAAAATGGGAAATCTTCCACAGTGACTGATGCAAATCATTGAAATGTTTTGCCAGGCATTTAGGAATATATTTGGAAATACCATTTCATGAAGGGCAAAAAAACATTGCAAAAACACAAATGCTACTGAAAATTTAGGTGGTCTCCACAATATATTGTAAATCTATATTTTTCACTTAATGGCAACAATATCATTTGAATTACTGTAATCAGTTAAGATTGCTACTTAGTCCATCTAAATAGGAAGATATTACTAGTCCTTACATCAAACTTCAACCTTAGTAGAATAATAAGAAGTCTCCACCATATCATAAAGTGATATGAGATTTATAATATTGACAGACTAAAAATATCTTCATCTGAAAATCTTTGACACAAACTTGTATAACACTGAAAGTTGGAGAAACTACTAATTCACATATTGACATCATAAATATAAAGGTACACTAGTTAAGAATGCTATGTTCCCAGCAGCCCTGTATATGGAAACAATGGTTATACTTAAATAAGCTAAGAACATAGCAAATTTCTACACTACATTTCTTAGAAAAAAAATGCAAATATTTTTCTCAGTGTATTGATCAAAAAGGCAAAGAGCCTTTATACACAATAGCAGTCTAACATAAAACTACCACCAACATACTCTAAAGTTATTTTGCTTTTAAAATACCTGACTCTGCCTTAAAATCCAAGATACAGAATAGCTCTCTTAACATGTGACTAGCTATTGGAAAGGGATGATAGATAAATTCAACTTAAGGTAGTTTTCTTTCTTTGGGAGGAATAATGTACTGTTCATTATCTTATTTGCTCATCTATGTGATAATACAGTTTTAGTAAAACAAAACTGTTTTGTTTGCAAAAACAATGTAAACTAATTGCATAAGAAAAGAAAAACTAAAACTTTCTATTTAAGATCTGTTTTTAGTCTGAAAATCATGACTTTGAATAGAAAATAAATATCATTGAATTTTAGCCCAAAGACATCAATTAATTTGTGCATCTTTGTATCTCATTCTGTATCTGTGTTTCTCTGTCCTTATTTTTATGTACCTTTTCTCTGTTAAACTTCTCTCTCTGTATACTGATTTAGTGTATGTGTCTTTGTTTTGCTGTTTATCTTATCCTACCTCTTTGTGTCTGTATCTGTCTCTCACTCACACACACACATTTTATCACTTGTGTTCTTACTAGTTTTACTGGTAAAAAAGATCTAGTATGCTTGTTTCCTGTTGCAGTGTTATTCTTGAAGTGGGCTGCAGCTAGAATCTGAATTTCATTGAGGTATTATTATTATTTGCAGCTGTGTGACCTTTTTAACCCTGCTTTAAAAGTGACATTTCAGCCCTCAAGACTGAAACAACTTGAATGCTGCAAAGACTTAAAACTAGAACTAAAACTTACACAAGGACCTGTACCTTCTAAGTGAAAATTTCACCAGGATGTGGTGAGAATGGGCTGTTTGACTGGGCAGTTTACAGGCAGAATCTTTCCCCAAAGTCCTAAACTTTACACTTTGCAACTGCAAGCCAACCTTGTGATTGATTCCATCCAGACCAGAGACTCATTGGCCTTAAATAATGTTCACCAGCTACTGCTTACCCAAAAGCCCAGATTCTCACAACCTGGACCAAAACCCTCTTTAAGACAGTCTCACACACAGTGATTGTCCAAAGTTCCCTTCAAACCTGGCTCACTCGTTCCAGGAGGAAAGCTCTCCAACCACATTTTGTCTCTGGCGGCTCTCCAGGGTCTTAATTTCCAAAGGGGCCCTCACAGGAGAGAGTGCTGGGGGCTCACGCCCTTCCCATGGACTTCTAGTGAGGTTTGTGGTTTTATTTATGTGGCCTTTATACTATGTATGAAAAACATTCCAGTGGGATTGGGTTTTCATATTTTCATATGTTAGACTCCTCTTTTTTAAGTTTTCCATATGTTCCTCTGGATAGGAGGCCCCATTTCAAAGTTACTGGCTAATTTCTACTCATTTCACATATTCCTGCCTTACAGCTTTCCTATCTTGTGGGTTCAATAGTTCAGAACATACTGAAGTCCCTGAGTTGGGTATTAGAAGGGTGAAGTTGAACACATCACTGTAGTGTGAATCTATACCCAAGAGAGTGTGTTTACGTCATGAGTCTTCTTGTTGCCATTGAGTAGAGTATTCTTCCCTCATTTTAAGATTACACCATCATTTTTTTTCTCCTTCAAATCACTTTATTGGGGGGAAACAAAGATTTACAAGACAGTTGTTATAAGAGTACACTTTCTTATGTCCCCATGACAGATTTGCTGCTTGTCTAAGTTACATTCTGTGCCACATATACTTTGCAAGACAAACTTCATCTCTAACAAGAACGTCTCTGATGTGCATGTGGCTAACAAAATAGTGCAGCATTTCTCAAGTTTTTAAGGTAATAATGATGACCCAAATCATCTGCCTGGTTTCTGAAAGGTCTGAACACAGCTTCAGAAGACACACTGAAAAGGAGCAAACCTTATTTACTTTTGATATAATTCTTTTAAAAATTTTTTAAACTTTACCTATTTATTTTATTTGGTAGCACAGAGATAAACAAAGAGGGAGGGAGAAAGAAACAAAGAGACACCTGCAGCACTGCTTTATCATACATGAAGCTTTCCCTCTGCAAGTAGGAACCAGGGGCTTGAACCTGTTTCCCTGTGCATGGCAACACATATACTTAACCCAGTATGCCACCACGCAACCCCACAAGCTTATTTTTTTACCTACTCCCAAACTAAAGAATATAAGGGGGGAAGAAAGAGAGAGAGAGAGAAAGTACAACCAGAACAATGTGTGATTAGTAGTTGAGCTGACATTGTTCATCTTAGCTTTATAAGAATTTTTATTATTTATTTATTTATTTATTTATTTTTTACCAGAGCACTGCTCAACTCTGGCTTATGGTGATACAGGGGGGATTGATCCTTGGACTACAGAGCCTCAGGCATGAGAGTCTCTTTGCATAACCATTATGCTATCTACCCACCCCCAGCTTTATAAGAATTCTTCCCTGCAGTTTAAATTAAATACCCCTAGGGCAGTAGAGAGAGATCACTGGGTATAGTGCCATGTATCTAATCCAGGTTCCATCCCTCTGTCCTGTGATGTCTCTCGCTATCTCTGTTTATCTTAAGGAGAAAAAAAAGTGGTCCAGGGTGGTGAAATTACACATGTATTAGACCCCAGCTCCAACAACAAAATTAAGTAAGTAATCAGAAAATTCTGAGAAGAAATTCCCATAAAATTCTGAGAAGAAAACTATGATAGCAAAGAAATTGAATACAGAACTAGGCATATTCTTCATATGGTCAAAAGTTGCTAGTCTTTTGGATGCCCAGGAAAAGTCCACATTACACTACTTCTTGCTTTGCTCTATATAACCAAACCATCTTCCTAAGTGAGGGTTCTCTAGTTTCTGACATTTTTTCAAATGGATGCATTTATTTAAAAAAAATATTCAAGTAAAATAGATATTTTGAGATATTTTTAACCTGGGTTTTCTTTTCTCATCCTCAAATGATTTGGATGGGATTATTTTCATTATGTCCTTATGCTATCATAGATAAATATCTATAAGTATCTCCAGCAACAATATCTGTTTGGTTCTTCCACTGTATAGATTGAATTACTACTTAAAATAGCTGAGTTTTCTTCTTTACATAAGTCTGAGCTACAAATATGCTGGGCACAAAACAGTGTTGATTATTCCGAATCTCTGCTTCCTGCAAAGCCTAGTAAGAGGCTATTTCATATTCAAGCTTGATCTTGCAATTACTATGATAGACTTAATAGTAAAAGACATTTAAGAATAATTGCATCAAATCAGGTGGTTTCTTCTCTTGCCTGTAGCATAAAACTAGATATTCCCAAATTCTCAAAAGTTATCAGCAGTTCTGCCCAGAGCCTGTTTCATTTCACAGCGCCAGTGGAATATAAGGTAACATTACACTTGAAGACTTGCTTTAGATTCCTAACACACTCTTCTTCAAATACCAAGCATGTGAACATTTGACAGTACAAGTAGGTCACTCAGAGGATACATTAAAGCAAAAATCTATGTCATCTAAAGATTCTGCCATCATACTAATACGGTGTCCATGCTATATCTTGGCAAAAGGTACATTTGCATCTGCCTTGCCAGAGAAGGCATAATTTCCCTGCATATCCCTATAAGATTTGGAAATACATGAAACCAAGTTTTAGTTGCCGCTGCTATGGGGAGTGATCATTGGTATTGAACAGGGATATGAAATATGTTAGAAAGTGAAGAATGGGCTTTTTGCACCACCCCTCACAGCTTCTGCAAAATTAGTAAGAGTGTGAGTCCCACAATCCCCTGGTTTAAAGGGGAAAAAAATAGATAAGAGTGAGACAATAAAAATAAAGCAACATACAGCAAAGGAAATGAAAATTAAAAACTAAATGCCTACTTACCTGTTTATACTTTTCAAAGAGCTCTGAAAAAAAAAAACTTGCAGAAAGTTTTTTTTTCAACTTAAGATGAGGCCAGATTCAGTGCCAACAACAACTTAGTAAATATTCAAAAAAGTATGTGAAATAATCATTCCCTCTCAGCATTAAGGGGTGCTGGGGACCATGGCCAAAATGTAAGCAGAAGCATACTCTTTTAGGTTCAATCCACAGAGACCACAGATAAGTAAACTAGCATAAACCAGAGTTGATTTTATTTTTATGTGAATTACCTAGCCTGCCTACCTACAGTCCCTACTTGCCAGTTAACTTACCACACCATTTTAAGTAGTGTTGATTCAACAGTAGCAAAAGAAAGCATTGGCTCAAGGTGGAAATATTGCTCTTGCTCAGATGCCTTTCACTCCTGATAATTGCCTTGTTTATTTTATATTACTGCTCCATCAAAAAATAACATGTTTTTCTTTTTTCTTTTTTAGAATTAAGTAGGGAACGTCACAAGGTTCTAAATTCTATTGTAATGTTTCTTGCTCTAATGATTTTAATCATCAGGTCAGAGAAAACTTACTAGGAGATGACTGACCTGCTAGCCCACTTTTTAATAAGAAAACTCAATATGCAAAAATATGCATATTTATACATAGACATATGTAGACATAGACACACAATGCATATGTACATCTAATTTTTTTCTCTTTTAGCCTGTTTTCTTTTTTGAGAAGTGTGTGGAATTCACACATACAAAAATTATATGTAAATATGTAGTCACAGACCAGCAGAAGACTTAACAACTGATGGTTAGTTTTAAATGTTACCCCAGAGGAAGATTTAGAGCTCACTAAATGTAGAATAAGGAAATTTAGGTCTACCTCTCAACACAAGTTCACCACAGTTAAGGATCATTACATTTGTATTTTAAAAGCGCAGAAATAAGCAGTATTTTTTTTTAAGTGTCCATGGACAAGAAGAGTTCTTAGTTTCCTTCTCAACTTCCTATCAAACAAAAGAATCACTGACTCAAGCTTACAAATCCACTAAAACACTATGGAAAAGGACATGAAGAGAAAAGACCTTTTCCTTGAACTCCCACCCACGAAAGGTTACACTGGACCAGACTCCAATTCATCAAAAGGTCCAAGCCATTCACAAACAAAGACAGGGGCCAGATCCTTCTATCCCCAGGGTCCAGCCCCCAGACAACAGCACCATTTTTCAGTCAACATCAAATGAGCATGGAAAAGGAAAGGGAGCTGTTTTTTAAATGTCCCTGATCTCCAGAACTTAGCCTCCCTCTCAAAGCATGAAGGTAGCCTCTGCTCAGGGAAGCGCAGATCTAATTCCTGGAAATACCTCATACCTGGACTCCTCCTGTGGGAAAAGTGAAAGGAGGTGTGCGGAGCACCCAGGGGAGACTAGAGGGAGCTCTATCAGTCACATCTGATGAAAGAAAGTCTGAAGGACAGGAAAGTAACAAGGCTAGCCCACCAAATCCACCGGGTGAGAATTGTGCCTGCTTAAGAAGTGAATTCAAGGACTCTTCGTAGGGCATTGTTCACAAGCTGCTTGGGGAAAGTGGCCTGTAGACAGTGATTGATTACCTGTCACAGAGAACTTATTCAGAAGGGATTCGAATTCAGAATGCTTGGGGGTCGAATCAGAAAGCCAGGACACTGGTCTCATTCATTTATTCTGTCCTCACACAGTCACTGAGTACCTACCAGGCACTAGGCCCCATGCTAGGAGCCTGAAGGTCCCACACAGATAGCCCCTGTGCTCTGAGTGTTGACTATTCAGTAGGGAGGAGAGGGCTGTATAGAAATCTGCAGTGGAAGGTGGAATTTAAAGGCCATAAAATAGTTTTAGTTAAGTGCAGTGAGATTACTGGGAAAGGAAGGTTGTTTTGTTAACTACATCAAATGACATGTAATCTCCTTTCACAAGTAAATATTTCACAGAATAAAATGCCAATTCAATAATATGTGCTGTGGAGGATAAACTGAAAAAGAATACTTCTATACTGTTGGTGGGAATCACAAATTTACTCAGCCCCTGTAGAAACTATCTGGTGATTCTTTCAAATATTAAAAATGAACCTACCGTATAATTCAGCAGTTCCTCTCCTAGGTACTTATCCAAAGAAACAAACGACAACAAAAAAACTGATCTGAAAATATCCCTGCACATATATTTTCAATGTAGCACTATTTGTAACAGTTACAATTTGGAAACAACCCAAATGCCCAACAAAAGATGAGTAATGAAGGGGAAAATTGATGACATTTTCTCTTCTGCTATAAATCAGATAAAACTTGAAGAAATGTGAAGTGTGATAAGCTAGCAGTAAAAGGACAAGTACTAGATTATCTCTTTTATAGGTGGAACTAAAAAAAAAAAAAGAAAAGGAAGGAAGGAAAGAAGGAAGGAAGGAAGGAAGGAAGGAAGGAAGGAAGGAAGGAAGGAAGGAAGGAAAGAAAGAAGGAAGGGAGAAGGAGAAAGATAAATGTAGGGTTAAACTTTAACTGTGGTCTGTTGCATCACATCCAAGGATTCTAAAGCGGGAAAACAGAATGGAGTTGAAAGCGGGTTTGTGGTAGAAGAAGATGACAGAAGCTTCCACTAGCACAGCTATATACAAGATACTGGGTACTGTACAGCAAACCCTAACAAAAGGACTTTTCAAAGTTAACCCAATTACCAAATAATGTGATGATAACATTAACTATCGATTGTCTTTTTGAACCCTAAGACAGCAGGAACCTCACATCTCCACTATAGAGCCTCTACTTCCCCCAGTCCTGGAACCCTGGGATAGGGCCCACTTTCCCGCATGCCTCTCCCAAGCCATATCAAATAATATTGCATCTGCCGATCGCAACCTAATCAACACAACGATTGCCACCTCAACATGCTTCACTTCAGACTGTGTCCAGAGACTTCACGTGTGGAATGACAACCCTTCAGCTTCATTACTTTCCTTTCATAGTATTCTCTAATTCCATACCAGGTGGTTCACTTTCTAACAAAGTCCCAAAACCTAGATATACACTAGTTTCGGTGAGAGAGAGCGTATGTTCACACGTATCCATAAACTACTGCAAAATATATACCTAAAAGCAGAAGTACACTAGAGTTTGCAGTGAGTACCCCCCTAACACTTCCTCTCCACTATTCCAAGCTTTGGGTCCATGATTGCTCAACAATTTGTTTGGCTTTGTATGCTAACTCTCTTTTCAGTCACCAGGTTCCAGATGCCATCAGGATGCCGGCCAGGCTTCCCTGGACTGAAGACCCCACCAATGTGTCCTGGAGCTCCGCATCCCCAGAGACCCACCCTACTAGGGAAAGAGAGAGGCAGACTGGGATTATGGACTGACCAGTCAACGCCCACGTTCAGCGAGGAAGCAATTACAGAAGCCAGACCTCCCACCTTCTGCAACCCACAATGACCCTGGGTCCATGCTCCCAGAGGGATAGAGAATGGGAAAGCTATCAGGGGAGGGGGTGGGATATATGGAGATTGGGTGGTGGGAATTGTGTGGAGTTGTACCCCTCCTACCCTATGGTTTTGTTAATTTATCCTTTCTTAAATAAAATAAAAAATAATATGATATAATAGAATCAAAAAAAAGATGACAATTCGATAAAGTGTATAATGTGATAACACCTATCAGGGAGAGATATGAAACTGTACACCTTGATAGCATGCTTGTAAATCTGTTTTTCCCCAGTAAAGCAATCTGGGGAGAAAAGATGCCAGTTCAAGACAAGGCCACACACACACACACACACACACACACACACACACACACAACCTTAGAGCAAACTTCCAATTGATTGCACTAGAAGTAAGATTTTAATTGTTTTACAGTCTTTTATTATCTTTATTTATTGATTGATAAAGGACAGCCAGAAATAGAGAAGGAATGGGGAGACAGATAGGGAGAGAGACACCTATACCACTTCTTCACCACTTGCAAAGCTTTCCCTCTGCAGGTGGAGAGTCCTTACGCATCGTAACATGTGTGCTCAACCAGGTGTGCCACCAGACAGTCCAGATTTTAATTGTTTTAGTTTAGGCTTTATTATGCCTTTAATTCTAATAAGCAATACTGCATCAGTTGTTGTAAACCTAACATTATAACAAATGGGGCTAGATTTTAAGGCTAGAAAATCAGTAACTAAATCATAACTCCCTAGTCATGTGATTTTAAGCAAGTTACTTATCTAAGCTTAACTTTGTTACTATAAAAAAAATAATCTATAGACAATATTGTCATCACCTCATATGGTACTGAAAAAGATCAATGTATACTATTTGGGGACTATTTTTCATTGTCAAGTAGGGTGAAATGTTAGTGTATTTCTTCCATATTAACTTGTAGCAAGCATATGGAGCCACTGGACAGTTATATTCACAGTTGACAGGAGATGTAGAAAGGTGGAAGATTCTGAGGGATGTTGTAGATGAAGGACTTTTAAAGCAATCCTGAACTACGATTCCCTGATGAATTCGTCATCAAATAAATTCTTACCTACTAACTTTTAGTTAAGATTCTCAAAAAGAACTATTTGCTTTGTGTTCTCCTTGAGATGCTATATGGAGAAATGTTCTGAAGTTCCAGTGAACATCTAAACCCTAGATCTGTGACATGCCAAACAACTTATGAACTTGGGTAACTTGTCTCTAGGATAAATCTGGCTGTTGCTGACTGAGCAAGTCAGGGTACATCAGATACCTCTCCCTGGGCTTAGAGAAACTAGAACACATAAATTTGTTGAACTTACTAGAACACTGCACTGGGCGACAGATATGCAAGGACAGCTCTTTGCTAGTAAGTCTACCCTCGAATCTGAGTCTGGTTTTGGATTCTAGATATCAGTCACACTGAAGGTAGAAGTATGGAATTTGGAAGGTACCCAGGAGGAGCTGGTAAACTTAGTATCCTCTTACAAGTATATTTTTTGAGGCTTACTTTAATCATTTGATATAAGGGTAAACAGATGTTTTTATCCACTCTCCATTTGGGCTATCAAAAAAAGAAATAAAATTTTCCTTTTGGTATTTAACTTTCTTTAAACTACATTTTCCTTTAGCACCTTACTTATTTTGTGACTCTTTCTTTTCCTTACTTTTTTTTTGTTCTTACTTTTTCATTCCCCAAACATCCATATGCTATTAAAAACAAAAAATACTTTGAACAAGGTACAAAGAGTTGTTAACTGTGGAGGAAAAAAAAAAAAAAAAAAAAGGAAGTCACAACACAATGAAAGATCTGTTCATTTCAACCACTTGAAAAAGTGGAGAGATGACAACTAAATAGTAGCAACATTTCTTAGCCCAGGCCACTGAGGAATTCAAGATGAATAATCCAAGACCTCTGTCACTGAAAGCAAGTCACCTTCCAAAGCAAAAACATTTGTTATGTGTAGAACGTATTTTTTTTTATCATTGAAGTATTGTATTTATTGAGTGTCAAGTTTTCTACCAGTCTGTAGGTGGAAAATAGTCTCAGTTTTGTTAGGCACAAAGAGTTTTAATTCTGTTGCTCTAAAGTTAATATTTACTACCTCAATTCATCCCTCAGGCCTTTGTCATTCACAGTGTTTTTGTTTGTTTGTTTGTTTGTATTTTGATTTTTATTTGTTTATTAGGGGATTGATGGTTTACAATGGACAGTAAAATAAAGTAGTTTGTACATGCATAAAAGTTCTCAGTTTTCCATGTAATAATTTAACCCACACTAGGTCCTCCTCTGCTATCATGTTCCAAAGACCTGAAATATCCCCAACTCCAGTACAAGTTCTGCTTTCTGTTTTCCCCTTTTGTTCTTATTTTTCAACTTGTGATATGAATGAGGTCATCCCATATTCATCCTTCTCTTTCTGACTTATAAAGTGTAGATTTTATATATATATATATATATATATTTAAATTATATATTTATTTTATATATATTTTAAATATATATATTTGGGAGGAGTCAAAATTTTATTTAATGAAAATATCTCTTTCATGTACCACTACATCCTATGTATCAGACAATTTAATCTTCAAAATGTATTTTCCATCAAGGCTAAAAAAAAGTATTGATTAGATACAACTTTGATTTATCGTCTCCATTAAGTGTCTCTATAGTGAACATAGTCCAGCAAAGTATTTCATATGCATTATTTCCAACACTTTTGATTTTTTCCTATTTACCTTTACAATAATTATGAAAGAATTCCAAGTATCCTTGAAGTGATAGGATTATTTAAATGATGACAACAAGCTAATGTTTGCAAGATGTTTCAAAAGCATAGAACACAAGTTGAATGTAACAATATCATCTGTTGCTGCTAGTTCTAAAGAAATTGAAACTTCTTTCTCTCTCTCTCTCTCTCTCCCTCTCCCTCTCCCTCTCCCTCTCCCTCTCCCTCTCCCTCTCCCTCTCCCTCTCCCTCTCCCTCTCCCTCTCCCTCTCCCTCTCCCTCTCTCTCTTACCCACCCCCACCCTGGACACCCAAGTTTTACCAGTGTCTCCTTTCTTCCCAAACCACCAATCAACCAGTAACAGGGCAAACAGCTCAAGCACTAGGAAAGGAAAACATGTTATTTTTCTGGGCAAGCCTTAACTTCACTGCCTACAAAATACAGCCCTACAGGGCACATCCCACACATGGTGAGATTAAAGTTCCCATCTCTCATTGGAAACCAATAGTTACCAGTCAACGCCTGCAGAAAGTGAGGGCGAGACTCACAAGCAAGCACCCCAAAGACCAAGCTCCTTTATTCTCAAGTTTTCTTACAAAAATATATTCCCAGCTAACCTTTCCATGTGTCTCTTAATGATTAATAAACTCCATAGACAGCTATGAAAGGAGTAGCACAGAAGGAAACTTCTCTCCATGGAAACTCATTTCCCAGCCACAAAATGCCCAGCAGACTTCTCAGGATAAAAGAATTTGCTAAATGTCAGTGCCAGGCTATAGTCCACCTGGATGACTGAAACAATAGGTCCAATGAGCTAAGTTAAGGAAAGAAAAAAGCAACAAAACCAGATTTCAACTCCTCTCTTAGAAAATGAAACTGTGGCCAAGATGGCAGCTTAGAGACAACACCTGGTGTGAGCTTTGCAAGGAAGCTGCTTTCAACGTGGGTATCTTCAGAGAGGCCACCAGGTTCCAGATGATACCATGATGCCAACCTGACTTCCTTGGGCAGAGGACCCCACCATGTGTCCTGGATCTCCGCCTCCCCCAGATCCCTGACCCACTAGGGAAAGAGAGAGACAGGGAGTATGGATCAACCTGCCAATGCCCATGCTCAGAGGGGAAGCAGTTACAGAAGCCAGACCTTCCACCTTCTGCACCCCACAATTATCCTGGGTCCATACTCCCAGAGGGATAAGAATAGGAAAACTAGGGAGTCGGGCTGTAGCGCAGCGGGTTAAGCGCAGGTGGCGCGAAGCACAAAGACCGGCATAAGGATCCCGGTTCGAACCCCGGCTCCCCACTTGCAGGGGAGTCGCTTCACAGGCGGTGAAGCAGGTCTGCAGGTGTCTATCTTTCTCTCCTCCTCTCTGTCTTCCCCTCCTCTCTCCATTTCTCTCTGTCCTATCCAACAACAACAACAACAATAATAACTACAACAATAAAACAACAAGGGCAACAAAAGGGAATAAATAAATAAAATAAATATTTTTAAAAAATTAAAAAAAAAAAAGAATAGGAAAACTATCGAGGGAGGGGATTGGGTATAGAGCTCTGGGGGTGGGCAATGTGTGAAAATGTACCCCTCTTATCCTATGGTCTTGTCAGTGTTTCCATTTTATGAAATTATAAATTTAAAAAATAATAATTCTAAAACAAATGAAACTGTTAAGGGCTAAATTCCAAGTCACTTATAGGCACTTCCCAAAGTACTCTTTAGAAATCTTTAAGAAAGACTTCCCTGCCATGGGTGAGTGTCATGGACCCAAAGGCGAGAATGAGGCATAGCCCAGAACATCTGCCCCAGAGCCCCTTCAGACATCAGACAATGACCTCTGTCTTCACCCATCAGTTGTACCCAGATTCTTGTTCTGGATTTGGCTGGTTTTTACCAGCCACACAACACAAACTTTATTCATCCAAGTACAGTACAAGGTATAAAGACAGCCAGAAGACTCATTGGCTTCCCTTATATCTCCTGTGAAAGAGAAAAAGGAGGTATCAAAGTTCTCTCAGTACCAGTTCCACCAGGACCCAATGCATTTTTCACCAGGAATCTTGTTTTGTACCATCACAGGAAGGGAAGAAAATCTGGAAAACACCAGAGGAAGACAGGCACTGTTTCCCTTATCAAAGAGGGGGGAAAAAGGAAGGACACCTCAAAGTAGTAACAGATATGTCTGAAGGAAGTGAAAGCGGGAATGTAGGAAAAAATAGGCATATATATATATGGAGAGAGAGAGACAGCTATATAAATACTTAGAAAGTCAACCCATATCTGTGACCATGGGAGAATGACTGTAGTTTCCAATGAAGAGGATGAGGATACAGAAATCTGGTGGTAAGAATGTTATGGAATTATACCCCTATTATCTTGTAAATCAATACTAAATCACTAATAAGAATTAATAAATTTTATTTTCCAAGAGGAAAACAAAACAAAACAAAAAATAAATAAAAAGAGGAGGTCTCTGTTCTAATAAAGCAAAAGTAAGCAAGAACCCATAGGCATGCAAGTCAAGAGAAACAACTACACATTTTGGAAAGTTCAGTGGATCACTGGATATGATTTAACAAACAGACAATCAAAGGTGATATAATAGAAGTAAAATCAATAATTTTTTTGCCACCAGGATTATCACTGGGGCTCAGTGCCCTTGCACATGCCCTTTTTCCTTTTAGCTAGAAAATAAAATAGAGTTGGAGAAAAACGGAGATAGAAGAAAAGATTCCGGGAGTCGGGTGGTAGTGTAGTGGGTTAAGCGCACGTGGTGCAAAGCACAAGAACTGGCATAAAGACCCCGGTTCGAGCCCCCGGCTCCCCACCTGCAGGGAAGTCGCTACACAGGTGGTGAAGCAGGTCTGTAGGTGTCTATCTTTCTCTCCCCCTCTCTGTCTTCCCTTCCTGTCTCCATTTCTCTCTGTCCTGTATAACAATGACAGTATCAATAACAACAAGAATAATAACTACAACAACAATAAAAAAAGGCAACAAAAGGGAAAATAAATAAATATATTTAAAAAATTTTTAAAAAGAAAAAAGATTCTGCAACCCTATTTCTTTTATTTAACTTTTTTCAGTCTTTATTATTATATATACAGAGAGAAAGAGGGTGGGGGAGAGACAGAGACAGAGGGAATGAAAGACACCTGCAACATTGCTCATCATTTATGAAGTTTCCACCCTGCAGGTGGGGACTAGGGGCTTAAACGTTGGTCCTTCTTCACTGTAATATGTGCACTTTACCAGCTGCACCATTGCTAGCCTTTATTTCATTCTTAAAAGTCTAATTCCTATACTATTTTTGAAATGATATAAATAGAAATCTTTTTTGTATATGCAAATTCCTGAAATACCCTGAGCAAAAGACAAAATTTGAGAAACTGTGGTCTTGTCAAAACTCCCTCTGTCTTTCCCTCTCCCTCCTCTCTCTCTCTCTCCCTCTCTCTCTCCCTCCCTTCCTTACTCCCTCCCTCGCTTCCTTTGTTGGTCAGTCCATTTCCTTCTTCTGACTTTCCTTCCTCCCCTCCATCCTACCTCCCTTCCTCCTTTTTTCTTTTTTAAAATAATTTTTGTTAGTGATTTAATAATGATTAACAAGATTGTGGTACAAGAGGGATACAATTCCCACAACCAGAGTGCTATATACCATCCCTTCCACTGGAAGGTTTCCTATTCTTTATTCCTCTGGGAGTATGGACCAAAGATCTTTATGGGTTACAGAAAGTGGGAGGTCTGGTTTCTATAATAGCTTCTCTGCTGAACATGGGCATTGATAGGTCTATCCATACCCCCAGCCTGTTTCTGTTCCTTGGTGGGACAGGGCTCTGGGGAGGTGGGCTTCCAGGACTCATTGGTGAGGTTGTCTGCCCAGGGAAGTCAGACTGGCATCATGGTAGCATCTGCAACTTGGTGGTTGAAAAGCATTAAGATATAAAGTAGCACAAATTGTCTAGTAACCAGGAATGTAAAGGTAAAACTATAGCCAATGAAATTGATGTTTTCATGTTGGAAGAAGCAAGAAAGTCTACTTTAGGTATATTCCAAGGGGCCCATGACTTTACTAATTTTTGTCTGAGCCTGACAGCTAACATACAGGTGGGCTATGAGTATTTTCTGGGAAGATGGTGTCAGAATTAAGAATAGGACTAGAAAGCTAGATAAGAGCAGAGAGAAGCTCCCAGATATGGGGTAAGTATACAAGTATCATTAGCTGTAAACTCCATTCATCTGACCTTGGGCCCATGTCTATTCATATGTAGCATAAGAACCTGTGTAACCTTTGGATCCCTGTCAGTCTGAGTTCACATTCCATGGCCATAGCTAGGTTCTAGACTGCACACATTTCAGGTCCAGTCTTCCTCAAGTCTTCAAGTCCCTTCGGAGAGTGGGGCAATTTCTACCACCATTGTTCTACACTGAGGGAAGTGTCCTGTAGAGGCCCACAAGAGGGTTGATGATGTTACTCCTGATGGAGATGACCAGTGATGGTGGAGAGAGGGATCTGTTAGAGGTCTAGGCTCATCCTATCTATGTAGGAATCCCAGGATTCCGAGACTAGGCCCCTGGATGAAGGGGTGGCCTGGTAGTGACCAAAAGAGCCTTCATTAAGGTACGCCAGTCACTTGCTGCTATTCAGCTTTTGTAGTCCTTACTTTGTCTGACACTGCAACCCTATTTCTGAAGAACCCCCCTACCTGAAAGTGTTCCCGCATGGTGACCCAAGGCTCAAATTTAGGTCCTCATAGTTATATGCAAATATACTCTACTGGGTGAGCCACCTGCTGATCCCCCAAGGAGATCTCTTTTCTTTCTTTTTTAACATGTATTTATTAACATGATGGAGGGCAAAGAGATAAAAAAAAAAAACTGTATAATACTCTGTTATATTCTGTGCTGCTGGTGGTTGAACTCAGGATCTCTTATTAACTATGATACTTTCTTAGCTACCCAGAAGATTTTTTTTTTTTCCTCCAGGGTCATTGCTGGGGCTCAGTGCCTGCACTATAAATCCATTGCTCCTGGAGATCATTTTTCCAGGAGATTTTTTTTTAAAGGTAGACTTCAGGAATATTTTTCTGAACAGGACAGTGAAAGCTGAGGCCCAAAATGGCCATGAGAAGTTTGAGGAGATGAAGAAGAGTGGTAGAGGTTGGAGAAACTGCAGAGCAAAGAGATTGGTGTTTCTGGAGGAATAAGAGGAAGTCTCTGAGACTGTGACAAGTGGTTGGGTAGGCAGAGCACAGTCTGGGGCTGCGGAGAAATGGGAAGCCCTCCAGGGGCCTCACAGTAGTGCATCCGGTTGAGTGCACAAGAATCTGGGTGCAAGCCCCATTTCCACCTTTAGGGAGAAGCTTTAGGAGCAATGAAGCAGTACTGCAGGTGTCTCTCATCCCCTCTCTCTCTCTCTCTCTCTCTCCTTGTCTTCCCCTCTTAATTTCTTTTTCTCTGTCCTATCAAATAAAAGAAAAAGAAAAAGAAGGGGAAAAAAGACTGAATGAGGTTTACATAATAAGCATTCAATAAACCGGAGCTGTGCAATCTTTAAAAATATCAGGGTTAGTGTCAGCAAGATGGTTTGCCTGCTTTGTCTTGAGTTTGGCTCAGGTTTAAACCCAGACCCTACCAGAAGCTTTGATGCTGTATTATTGCTCCTTCTTCCTGTCTTTGTCTCTGTCTAGCTGAAAAATAAATCTTTTCAGGGCAATGAAGCCTTGACAATGAGAGAGAAAGAAAGAAAGAAAGAGGGAAAGATAGAGAAAGGAAGGAAGGAAGAGAGAAATAGAGGAAGAAAGAAAGAAAAAGAAGAGAGGGAGGGAAAGAGAGCATCTAGGTTCAAATCTTGATTCTTCCATTAATGACCTGTGTGACCTCGGAAATGTCTGTTAACCTTCCTGTGCCTCAGTTTCTTCATATTTTATAATGGCCCTTACACCAATGATAGAATAGCACATAAGGATTAAAGGGGTTAACACATGTAAATAATTTATAACAGGGCCTGGCAAATGGTAAGTGCTATGTAACTGCCAGCTCTCCTTACTATTATGAAATCTGAACCTAAAACTTCAGAAAAGCATATGGTTACATAACCATGTAAATATGGTTCATTTTATGGTGACAAAAATAACAAGCAAGAATAGAATGGCAATTTGGTGTCATTCACTGGCAGAGACACTAAGTTTTAGTCATGTATGAACTTGTGATGTTTATATGGCAAAAATATCTAGGTTCTAATTTTTTATTTATTTTTTTCATATTGGAACACAAGCTATAATTTCCAAACTACCCCCACAGAGTCTTAACTCTTAATTGCCTGAGCTAATTTCTCTAACAAGAATTTTCCTTCTCCCTTTCTCTTATCTTCTTTTCCTTCTTTTCTTTATCTTCTTTCTTTCTTCTGTTCTTTCTGTCTCTGTCTCTTTCTCTCCCTGTTTCTTTCTTTGATCATTGCTGGGGTTTCACCGTGCCAGCAAAACTTTGAGAGAGAAAGGGACATCACAGCAACAAAACTTCATACTATGCAATCGTACTCCCATGTGATATACCAAGGAGCTTGAGTAAGTAGCAAAGCAGGCACCCTCCCAGATAAGCTATCTCAGCAGACCCCTGAGAAGCATTGTCTGTCTTTATACTATGCCTACACTATAGATTAACATGTATATTTATTAGAATATGCCCCCATAAGTCCTGAGGAATCTTAAATTAAAGAATATATGCTCATAACACATGACATAGTAATCAAAATTATGAATAACACAGAGCTAAGTTAGATCTTCTACACTTGTGACTTTACCATTAATAGCTGACTGCACTTGAGCACTATTTCATTAAGTACTACTTAATTTCTGAAAACGTCAGTTTCTTCATCTGCAAAACAGGAGCAATAACAACTACTACTACTATGACGATGACTACTACTATGTCATAAGCTTTTGTGAAGATTTAGTAAAAACCTTTCTATGGGAGCCGGGCGGTAGCGTAGAGGGTTAAGCACACGTGGCACAAAACAAGGACTGTCGTAAGGATCCCAGTTCGAGCCCCAGGCTCCCCACCTACAGAGGAGTCACTTCATAAGCGGTGAAGCAGGTCTGCAGTTGTCTCTCTTTTTCTCCCCCTCTATGTCTTCCCCTCCTCTCTCCATTTCTCTCTGTCCTATCCAACAACAACGACACTAGTAACAACAATAATAACTACAACAACAATAAAACAACAACAGCAACAAAAGGGAAAATAAATTAAAAAAAGAGAGTGTACCCTCTTTGGGGAGTTAAAAAAACCCTTCTATGATTCATGTAACACATGGAAAGCTCTCAATATAGTAACTATCCTGATACAGTCTTTAAGACAGGCATAAACAAGTTGTTAACTTTTATGTGAAAAGTGTGATAGAGTTTCAAGAAAGACTGTAAATCGGGAGTCGGGCGGTAGTGCAGCGGGTTAAGCACACATGGTGCAAACGGCAAGGACCAGCGTAATGATGCCGGTTCGAGTCCCCAGCTCCCCACCTGCAGGGGCGTCACTTCACAAGTGGTGAAGCAGATCTGCAGGTGTCTTTCTCTCTCCCCCTCTCTTCCTTCCCCTCCTCTCTTCATCTCTTTCTGTCCTATCCAACATCAACGACATCAATAATAATTACAACAATAAAACAAGGGCAACAGAAGGGAATAAACATTTTTAAAAAAGAAGAAGAAAAGACTATAAATCACAGAAGTGGGTGTGACTCAGTTTACCTAGAGGAGTCAATACTTAGAATAATGAACTTAAATATTTTTTCTTAGTACCTTCCATAGTAAACTCTGATGTATGTTCAACTCATTGCCTTTGGTTCATGGTTGAGCAGACCAACCAATATGACTTCAGGTTCTATGCCTCTAGTCCCAGTCTCAATAGAAGCTAATTCTCATCCTCACTGAATGATAAAACCAAAGTTAACTTGTTCAGCCATACATGCTTGATTCTATTCATCTGAAGAACTCACCATTCAGATGTGGTTGGAAGACTCATATGATGTTGAACTTGCCCCTGTGCAGAGCTGGCCACTGTCATTAGATGCTTGACGGCATCAGCAGATGGACCTTGTCATTTGTGTTTGGAAGTATATTGAGATAATGAAACACTCTAGAACTGAGCCTGTTAGTCTTATCCATGTCTTACCTACCACAACAGTTGGGGGGGGGGGCTCATTTCAATTCTACAGATAGCTTCTTCTGCTCAGCAACTCATGACTTCTCTTTATGACATGGGGCACTGATTGCCTCATGTTCTGTCTCCAGACTGCGTCTGGATCTGTTCTGAGCCACAGCTTCTTGAGTTCTGACCCTTGAATTAAATTGCTCTGTACAAAAATACATAATGACCTTCTAAAGCCACTTTTTCATCTTGAGTTGTTCTCTTTATAAAAAAAAAAAAAAAAATTCTTCCCCACAGAAAACTAAGCCCCATCTCCCCATAACTCTCAGTCATTAGGCTCATCCCCATCTTAGGGGTCATTCCAAAGAAATTCAGTCTTTCTTTATTACAGAAGAGTTCCACATATCTATAGATAACTCAGAACTGCCTGTCACTCCCCACTTCACTGAACAGACCACACATTCCCAGGTCCCTTCCACTGCAAGATGTCCTTTCATTAACCCAGTCTCTATCATTGGATGATATTCTAACCAGCTTTTCTGTGTCACTGACCCTAGGGACCATTTACACATGCATAGTAGTTTCAACATGGTAGTCTCAAGAAGTGAGAAGTGTGGGAAAGTTTCACAAATGAGCAGACTGCTAATGTGACCTGGGGTGACTTCTACATACTTCCCGCAACCCTCCAAAGGTAGCTCTCCATTTGTTTATAGGAGAAAAATATCAAGAATTCTGCAGGTTATTAGGAGCAACAACCCATTTTCACAAATCATCAGTGGGGCCTTATAAGAAGGAGCTACATCTGCAATATATATTGTTAGAGATATGTCCAAGAATACATGATAGGCAGGACTTATCAAAGCCAAATGTGGGAAGTATCACATCTTTACCTTTCTACATATGTAAGAGCCACAAATGAGTGAAATAAAAGATTGCGTTGACAATTAGTTTTTAATTCAATGTAAGTTTAATTAGTGATTTCATAATGGTATACAATTATGTGAGTATGGTTCCATACTTCATCTACCACCATTGTTCTGTGTCCCCTACCCCATAACTACCAGAGTTCTCACAAAGACTTAGAGACAATTTGACTATTTCTTATTTCTTTCCATGTTTATGTGTTTTAATTTTCTATTTTCAGCTTATAAGCAAAACCATAAGGTAGTTGTCTTTCACATCCTTATTTACCTCATGAATCATAATCACCTCCAATCCCATCTGGGCCCTCCCGCAAAAAAAATGCAATGTGTTGATTTCTAACTTCTCCTCCTCCCTATGATTTCAGGAACTGATTGGAGCAAATCTGTATAATGCTACAGCACTATGACCTTCTCATACTAATAGGGAAGTTCTGCTAAATGATTATTTATTCCTCCAGATCTATTCCTAGTTCCCCATCTTAAAAGATGCCTTCAGATAACTTAACAGGTTTGTCTCAGACCATGCTAGCAGGTATAGAAAGGGAAAGAAGTCAAGTGTCCACTCCCTGCACTCTCAACTGGAGTCTGGGTAGCAGTGACTGTGTCTCCACATGGCTGTATTGCATGGCAGCTGCCTCTTTCCCACAGCTCAGCCCTCTCCAGTGAATTCTTCCCTTGGTCCACTTCCTCTCCAGATGCAGGGGTGATGTGAATGGCTCCCTGAGATGGTGAGATCCTGGTCAGCCTGACCATAACCCTGAAGTATTCCCTTTCATTATATTTTTCCTCACTACTATGTAATTTCAATAAGTAATCCTTGAAGGGTGCCATCTGTTTTTGCAAGGATGCTGACTGGATACAGTCGTCTGTTTTTGAGGAATAGTTAATCAAGTTCATATGCCTACAACGACTGCAGACACTAATTCACCCAGAACATAGCCCAGATTTGTGAGTCCATGACCTGTGAGCTCAGGGGGACTCTGAATTAGCTGAGGGAGTCCACAGAGCAAACAGAGATCACCTGACCACTGTGCTATGGTAGCTCTCAGACCAAGAAAAGTTACCTATTCAGGGCAGATTTGGAATGAGGTGAGAAGATTTGTTGGATAATGTCTCCTGATTATGTGACCAAAATCAAAATCAGAAAGATGTCACAGAACACAAAAAAAAGGTTATTTATATTTGTGTAGTCCTCAAAACAACCCTGTGAAGAGGTGTTTTATTACCCCCACCCTTGCTAGCAGATGAGGAAATAGGAAGTAAACAACTTTTCCAAGGACTCAGGTATGGAGAGGGGAATCAGAAACCAGATACGCACCTTCCAGTTCCAGCCCTGATCCCTGAAGTATAACTGACATCATAACCACTTGAAATTGTCCCAAAATTATCAGCAAAATGTTCCTAATGGTCAATGATAAATATGAGAAATAGTATCATTCTCAATTTTAAGAAGGTACTAACTTAGAAATGGCAGAACTTCTCTTTCCCCAATTATACATCTAGAAAAAAAAATGTGATCAGGTAATAGCTAATGGAATTTACTATAAAACCACAAAAGAAACATAAGAACCAATTTAAATATGTTTTATAAATGAATACATTATTGAGCTTCTCGGCACTGTTTTTATTTCATCTCTTCAACTGGTCTAAGTCTGATTTCAAGGTTGTCCTTATTTTGACTGTTTTTGCCCTAGCAAGGTGCTGCAGGTTTTGTGAAATCATTGCCTTTACAGCTGTGCTCGCTACATTACAGAAAGGCAAAAGAAATATAGTCTCTCTGCTTCCTTTTTAAAACCTGAGAGTCACACTTTCTCCACTTCAAAGCCACACTGTATGACCTCAGTAGGCTGACATAAATGGCCACTCAAGCACAAGATTATTCATTCAGTGGCTTTTTCCACATGGGGGTGTGGGGGGGGGGAGAGTCATTCGTTAACCTTTGTAGATTTCACAGTTTACAAAACCATTTTCCATACACTAATATAATTTTTCTCCTAGGATGATTTATGAGATGGGCGTATTTTTCCCCCATTTTGTAGATGAGAATCCAAGATTAAGAGAGGGAAATGAATATAACTGAGGTCGTACTACCAGTAAAAAGCAGAGCTAGAACTTGAATTCTGACCCTGTATTCCTAAATACTAGGATTCTCTGAGAACAGAACAAAGTAATTCATTTTACAGTGTTTTGTGGGTGTTTCTCCAGAAGTGCTCACGAGTTCTTAAGAATGCATTTGTAACACAAATACATGAATGTGAGTACAGGCTTCTATCTAGACCCTAAGAGGTTTTTGCAAAAATGGAATGTAGGTTGGTCTCTCATCTTGGAGGCTGGAAAAATACCTAATACCAGTTTCTCAGGGCAAAGCTGCAAAATTCTGGTGCTATATTTTTCATCTACACTCTGGTTGCCAAGCATACTTCCTAGATCTGAACACAAGGTATTCTCCAGAAAACACTTCGGGAAAATTCACAAGAAACTCCTGTCTTCCTCTCTGCCTCTCCTGATAGACATCATCTAACCACTGTAATTGATTTCATAGTTTCAACAGTCCTTCTGAAGCTATAGGAGTCCTGACCTCTCTGCTGAGCATGCTGTCCTCAGGACCTGCTGACATTGTATGTGAAGAGGTGTTGTATGCTTTACATTGGGTTCTAGTTCTCCCCCGCCAAGAGAATTGCATCAGTCCTGTTAATTTCGCGGCCCACTTGGCCCCGCCCCTAGGAAACCCGCCAGAGTTCCAGAGTTGGAGAGTTTCAGAGGGTTCCCCAGTAAGAGAGTTCCAGAGTTCCAGAGTGAGAGAGTTCGAGGGTTCCTGAGTTCGAGAGTAAAAGAAAGAGTGCTTGCGCCGCCGCAAAGAGACAGCAGAGTTCTGTTTGGTGGTTAGTTTGTCTTAGTTTATGAATCGTTGTTCCTGAATAAAGAAATACAGCTTCCCTGCCCAGCCGTTGTCTCCGCGTCTCTGTTACCCGCCCGTGAAGCTAGCCGGCCGGCAAGAGCCTTCCGAAATATTAACAACAAAGAGGTAGCCTTAGATTCCCTCATCTTCTAAGACAAGGTATGGAGAATATGGATGTGAATTCTATTTTAACTGTCCCTGTTGTCTAAGTGCAGGCACCAGTCTTGCTGTATACTAATAGCAAGTGAAGTGAATCTGTTTTCAGACTAATACAGAACCTACTTTAAAGTATTGTTGCACTAGATGAAACTACCAGTGAACAGAGTTTAGTGAATTGTCCAGAACAGAGTGAACTCTATCATAGTTATTATTATCATAAAGCTTGTGACTGGCTTTATGAATAGTGAATAGTGTACCTGCTTTGTCATATACATGACCCAGTTGAAAGTCTGGCCCCCACTGAATTGCAGGAAGCTTTGGCACTATGGTATTATTCCCTGTCTATCTCTATCTGAAAAAGTCAACTCAGGAAGACCTGGTAATGACAAAATAAATAAGCAGATAAATAAAGCTGGTACTATAGAGTTGTATAGCTGTATTCTATGTGGAAAAGAATAAACAATAATAATAAAAGAATAAATAATATACTAAAATTCAAAACTTATTAGAATTAACAGACATGATCAGGGAACTTACAGGATACAGATAATATACAAAACTAATCTGTATTTTATTATACTGGCAATAAAACAAAATAAGATTAAGAAAACAATTTCAGTTTTAAAAGCATCAAAGTAATGAAATATTTTGTTGTAAATTTAACAAAAGGAGTGCATCACTCATATACTAAAAACAATAAGATAGTCTTGGATGAAATTGAAGTAAAACTAAATATATAGGAAGACATGTCAAGTTCATCAATCATATGAATCAGTATAGTTAGATGGCATTAGTCGCCAAGTTGATTCAAAGAAAAATCCAAATGTTCATGAGCTGAAAAATGGGTAAGCAAAATGTGTTATGTCTTTATGTTAAAATAGCATTCAATCATAAAAAGAAATGAACCACTACAGCTAGAAAGGTGGCTCAGTGGTATATCAGTGTCAGGCATTAATCCAGCTCCCCCTGCTCCATGCTGCATTGCTGATAGTATGGCCTATTTACATAATCATTATTTTTACCTGCCCTGCCAGCAGGGTACATTAATCCCGCCAGATAAAACCCTAGCAATCTTTGCTACAGAAGCTTTCTACCTTCCTGCTCTTTCTTTTCTCCACCCCCTTTCCCAGCCATCTCCAACTTGCCACTTCTGGTTTTACCCTATAAAGCCCATTTCTGTTCCTGGTTTCTCTCTTTTTTTCTCTCCCGCTTCCTGACTTGGAGAAGGGCTGGAGTGCAGACCAGGAGGCGGCCATTGCGTTTTCGCACCATGTGGCTTAACCCACTGTGCTCACACTCCCGCATGAGTAACGAATTGTATTACCACACCACCACAAGTTCCTGGTCTCTTCTCCTGTGAAGCTAGCCCGGCATATCAGAGAACTTGAATGTATAAGATCCTGAATTCAATCTCCAGCACTGCATATGCCAGAGTCTTACTCTGGCTCACTCAAGCTCTCTCTCTCTCTCTCTCTCTCTCTCTCGCCCTTCATATTACATATTGTTACAAGAAATGAATTACTGATTCATGCCACAATATGAATAAACCTTTAAAACATTATGCTAAGTGATAATAATTTAGACCAAAAGGGCACATCCAAAATATGATTCAATTTCTATGAAATGTCCAGAATGAGAAAATCTACAGAAACAGAAAAGAGATTCATAGTTGCCTGGGGCTGGTACAAAGGAAGAATGTGAAAAGATTGTTAATGGAGACCGCGTTTCTTTTTGGAGTGATGAAATTGTTCTAAAATTATATAGTGGCAATGACTGCACAGTCCTGTGAATATATAAAAAAAATCACTGAATTGAAAATTATAAAACATGAAATTTTATGGTGATTTTTATCTCAATAAATCTGTTTTAGATATATCTTAAAGTTTACAAGTGGGTACTCTTACCCATTTTTCCACTTGAAAAAAAAAAGTAAATAGATTTTACAAGTTAAGTCTCTAAAGTTACAAGGTCCATACCATCTGAAAAAACTCAGAACACACGCTGACATGAGAACTTTCCACTTGTTAGTTTATTTAAATGGGAAAGTCTACACATCCAATCACAGTGAGCCACTGTACAAATCATGTTAGAAAAATGTTACAGTGGCATGAGAACTGGAACTGTCATAGAAAATCTTAGGGGTTTGGTCTCATATAAGTCAGTCATACATTCTCATGAAGAATACATATTTCACTTCTCAAAATGACACACTAATTTTTAGAATCTACTCATAATGAATTAATGGCAAATTATGAGTAACAAAAGATATTTTTGCAGAAAAACAAATGCCACCTATTTCCTATTCTAAACTCAGAGTATGAGCATTTAACAAGCACATATTATAGAATAAATATCCATCCTTAAACTGCAGTAACAAGAGCATCTCTTATTGATTAATGTCTAATATGCTAGGTAATCTATAAACAATAGTTGAATAAATGTGCGGTTTTCCCTTGTCAAATCTCAAACATTCCTTTGCTGGGTTTGCCTTTTCCTTATACATCTTATCCTATGATTGATTATACCTCTGCTAGCACTAAGTAGTGTTTAGTCTCCACATCTGTTGGTTACCTCTGGCTCCATTCCTTCATGATTTCTTCATCTTTGCTACCAACCCTCTACGTCTCACACCTTTTTCTTTCTCTTACCTTCACATATGATTTATGGACAAAAATCTCTCAGCTTCACTTCTCTTAGGTATGTCTTTTTTTTTTTTCCATTCACACTGCCAAAATCTCTGATAAAACCATCACTTCTTTAACTGTTTTCTGGTACTGCTCACAATATGGCTATGTGATCTCTATGAAGTACTTACTGTGTACAACAGCTCTCATTCCATACTCCTGGAAACTATACTCAGTTTCATTACTATCATTACTCTTTACTTTTGTAAATGAGAATCAAAAACCATACAAAGTTGCCAGTCCATCAGTGTTGTACGTTGAGTCTGTCAGATTCTATGGTTTTCAATCACACGTGATTACATAACATTATAGCTATTTTCGAAATTCTTTTTCCTCAAAGCAAATCTTTCAATTCAAAAGGACCAATCAGTTTATAGACATCAGATATCTCTATATGTCACACAAATGTAGGAGGATAGCAACTAAAAGGTACCAAGGTTCAGGTAAGAACAGTAGCAACAGCAGTACACAGTGGTATGGGAACCACAGCTGAAGAGAAAAAATTAGTTTCAAAGTCCTACTTAGGCCATTTCTTTGAACCTTATTTTTCTTTTTTTAGTTAATTTGTTTATTTTCTTTACATATAAAATGGGGGTAAATGACATATGTATTAAAGACTTTTGTGAAGGTTAAGAAAAATAGCACAAAGCAACTCTTGAGTTCTAGGAGCAAACAGAATAATCAATATCATTTAATTACAACAAAACCCCATAAGAGTAAGGTTAGTTGTCAAAGACAAGGCCAATGCAAAGCAAACCCAAACCTACATGGTAGGCTTTGTACTTTCCAAGCTGTGAGCTCACCTTTCCACTAAGCGTAGTCTGTCATGTTCCAGTAGAATGAATCAGTCAATCCACACAGAAATGTGACTTCTACCTACCCTCTGCTTCCCCTTGAAAGAAGAGTTAGGGGATGAGAAGATGAAAGAATTGAAAAAATAAATTTAATCATGATTGTATGATTCATGAGATTCAAGAAGATTATGCTCAGTGAAGCAAGTAAGAGATGAAGGACAACTACAGAATGATTTCTCTTATATGTGGAATACAGAGAATTGAACATACAGATGTGAAGAAAAAAATTCAACCTATATCTAAGACTGTGGGAGAACTGTAGTGTTTATCTATTGGGGTGGGGATGGGGACACAGACCTTTGGTGATAAGAGTGATGAAAACAAACAAACAAACAAACAAACAAAAAAGACTATACTATAAACCATTACTCAATAGAATTCAAAGAAGAAGGAGAAGAAGGAGAAGGAGAAGGAGAAAAAGAATAATCAGTGAAAAAACACCAGGGCTAAAATTACTCTAACCTAGTAACTAGTACTGCTTTACTGGGGGAGGATGGGGCCTTGAAAATCGAACAAAAAAATTGCTCCTTTTCCTGACTCTTATTTCTGTGCTCTCCCCTACCTTCAAACCAGAAGGAAAAACAGTCAGCATGCAAACTAATATTCTAATTGATAAAGCAGGAAGACTGAGTCAACAGACAAAGGAAGAATGGGATAGAGTTGATAGAGAAGTTTAGATATTAGCTCAGAAGAACACACCCTCCTCCCACCCTCTCATTTCTAGAATCATATTTCCTGCAAAGAACTGACACTGACCTTTTCCAAGAGTATGTGAATTAAGGCCAATTCCACTAGCACATTCATGTGAGGAGAGTAAGGGAGTATATAGCCCATCTTGGCAAGAAGGCTGAAAGGGTGTGGGTGTCTTGTCATCAGATCTACAGGACATAACCCAACCCATTACATCAGCAAGAATCATGTCATTCATAGAGTATGGTGACCAGGCCCACTTGAGTTATCAAATCCCACAGCAAAGCATCAAAGCTTTTGACCTCACTCCTTCATGGCTCTTCTAAGACTCACTATGGAAATTTCCATTCCTATAAGTCACCATGTTTTAGACACCACCTTACGTAGCTAACCATACATCAATTCACTTAAAGTCCATAACACCTCTTCCACAAATGCAACAGCATCATAGTTTATTGTTGATTAAGTTGGATTCAGAGAAGCTATCACACAGTGTTTCACAAAGACTCAAAGATTTAAATACTGGTGTGTCTGAAACCACAACCCATTTTGTTTCTTTGTTTTTCAATAGATTACACAGTTTCTAAAGTAAACTCAGGATCCCTCTCTCTCTCTCTCTTTCTCTCTCTCTCTCTTCTCTCTCTCTCTCTCTTTCGCTTTATCTTCTGTCTTTTTTTTATTTCAAAGCAACACCCTTGCCACTAACATTGGAATCCATTTTTTAGTGAGTGCTATACTGTTAAAAAAATCTTGTTAAAAGACTAGAAAATATAAAATAAATAAATACAGTTTCAGGTCTTCCAATAAATAGAACTAAGAATGACCCGGTGTTGGAGTCTTTCTTCTGCTTTCCTTAATGTTTTATTTATGTATCAAGTATTGGATAAAGACAGAGAAATCAAGAGGGAAGGGGAAGACAGAGATGGAGACAGATGAAGAGAGACTTTTGATGCACTGCTTTACAAGTTATGAAGCTTTCCCAATGTAGTTTGGGACTATGGGCTTGAACCCAGGTCCTTGAGCTTTATGTCATCTGTGCTCAACCAGGTGCACCACTGGCCAACTTTTTAAAGTCTTTCAAGAGCTAATTTATGGATATAGGGAAATAGCACAATGATCATGCAAGTAGATTTTCATGCCTGAGGCTCTGAAGTCCCAGGTTACATTCCAGCACTACCATAAAGCAGAGTTGAGTAGTGCCCTGGTAAAAACAAAAAAAAAAAATGAAAAAAAAATCTTTTAAAAAGAACTCATGTTTGAATTTAAGACTTACATTACTGTCTCTGTTAATGTGGTCTAAACATAGGATGTGTTAAAATATCTGAGTTTCTGTACACCCAGAGAACAAGTCTCCCAACTCTTGATTTCTCTCATGATTCTATCTTGGCACACTATTCTAGTAATCTGAGGGGAAATGCAGCTTCCTCTTTAAAACTAGAACCTTGTTATCCTCTCCCAAGTCACCTTACCAGGCCTAGTCATGTAAGACAATCATCATCCATTCTTTCGTCTTCTTTTGTCTCCTTGTTGGGAAACCAAGGCCTTGCATTTTGAATTCCCATTACAAATTTCTCATCAGGACTGTGATCAGTTAGTGGCATGGGCACTAGACTATAAATTCACTCAGTCAGATTGAATCAATTGAGTCAGTCTGAGACAGAGGGCAAACTCATCTCTAATCCCACTTACCACCAATTTCACCTTTGCAAGTGACAAAAGCATACCCAACTGAGTTCAAGAACAAGTATAAAATGACTACTTTGTTCATCTGTCTGAAAGCTAGTCTTCTACAAATTTAAATCCTTGTATATGTATCTAATACTTCCCAATCCTAGCAACATAAAGTTTAAGCCCTGGCATGTTCCATTGTCAGGAATTTTAAATTCATTCTGTTTACATTTTAATGTAGCACCTTCTCAAATTTGAAAAAAATAAACGTTAAAATTATTTTGACAGAAGACGGCTAGGAACTACTTTCAGGTCAACTGCCCCCCAATTCCACAAGAAGTATATTAACTGCCTTCCACATGCAGGGCACAGAGGAAGGCATTGTCTGTTGCATATTGAAGCAATTTGCTATTCAGAATACACACATTCAGGTCTTTGAGATTAGCAGGTCAGTGCAAAATCTAGCAATCATAAAATTTAGAATCTCAGGGAAAGTTTTACTCAGCAGCAATTGTTCAGACAACAGACAAACAAGAAGAACATATGCTCTAAGCACAGACTGTTAAGAGAAGTAAAATTAAATAAAATAAAAAATAGGTGAAGAGTGTCCAGGTACAAAATAGAAAATAGAATAGGCATATTTAAAGATGACTGCATAATCTGCCTCTCCAAGAAAGGCATATGATCTTTAAGAAGATCATATATGTTATTTTGCCAAAGAACTATAGACTTTGAAGTCACACCATCATATAAGGCTCTTTTTTTCTGGAAAGAATTATTGTGTTAACCAAAAGGGTCTCTAAAAGCAGACTCTTGGCTTTGGGTGCAGTGCCCCCATTAGCAGGCAGTTCATCACAATGAACTCCCCCTCAGCCAATGACCATGTGGTTGCTTTTGACCAATCTATAACCATAAGTGAAAGCATTTAAAAGCAACACACAGAGATTTGTTTTGCAAGAGCGATACAAATAAACCAAGAGACAATTCTCTGAAGACTGAAGGTTCACAACCAGAAAATGCCTGCTGGAAATTTATATGCTGTGAGTGTAAAAGCAGTGAAATTCGATAATCTCAAAGCCACAGATTTGTAACTTGCACTTATGTAAATATTTATGGATTCTTTGGGGAAAAAAATCAATCCTCTCAGCCTTTCTCTTTAGTGTATGCTTCAGGGTTTTTTTTTTTTTTCCTGGAGATGAGGATGTAACTCCAGCTATTGCTCAAGTACATTAAGTCTGCAGCCTGCCTAAGATGAATGTGAATTCCATTTATGATTTTACACTAACAGATTGTATCACATTCTCTTCCCTATGGCCAGTGAGAACACAGAAAAAAAAAATGGTTATCCTCTCTGTGGGAGGTTAAAAGTTTAATAAGTCAGGACCAGGAGCAGTGCACCTGGTTGAGAACACATGTTACCTTGTGCAGGAAGCTAAATTCAAGCTCCCTGGATCCCCACCTGCAAGGAGGCAAAGTTCACAACCACTGGAACTGTGCTATAGGTATCTCTCTTTCTCTCCCTCCCTCCTTTACTTTTCTCTGTTTCTATCATAAAATAAAACGGAGCAGTGGAGTTGTGTGAAGACATGGAGCTCCATGATAAACGTAGTGGCAAAAATAAATAAGTAAATAAATAATAAAAAAAAGACTGTTCAGTAGTATTTATAACATAGTAAGAGAGAAATAAAGTTATCCAGTCATTCCTCCATCATTACTGGGAAGTAACATGCATACAATGCTCTGCTGGCTTCTGAGACCGGCACATACAGGTTGCTACTTTATCATTTTGAACAGGGCTACTACAATCGCCTGCTTACAGTCTTCTTTCTGCTTTCTCACCTCTCCAACTCCTCCTGTAGACTGCCTCAGGGAGACTTTCCCACAATCACGGCTTCTTTGTCTCCTGTCCTCTCCTTACTATCCACCTGAAGCACATACATCCCAGAGTGCAGTCCATAGTCCTGAGCAGGACAGTCAAGGATTTCTGCTGTTCAGTTCTGACTGTTGTCCTGTGCTAGACTAATAGCTATGGAAATCCTAAGATCTGTATTTCTGACTCTCCAGTGGATACATAAGCTGAGTGCACAGTTCTAGCATTTGCTACACAAGTAGTATTTCTCTTTCTCTTTTTTTGAAGTATTTATTTTCTTATTTATTCCTTTTTGTTGCCCTTGTTGTTTTATTGCTGTAGTTATTATTGATATCTTCGTTATTAGATAGGACAGAGAGAAATGGAGAGGGGAAGGGAAGACAGAGACAGGGAGAGAAAGACAGACACCTGCAGACATGCTTCACCGTCTGTGAAGTGACTCCTTGCAGGTGGGGAGCCAGGGCCTCTAACCGGGATCCTAATGGTGGTCCTTGCGCTTTTGCCACGTGCGCTTAACCTGCTGCACTACCATCCGACTCCCTCTTTTTTAAAATTACTTATTTATTTCCTTTTTGTTGCCCTTGTTGTTGGTTTTTATAATTGTTGTAGTTATTATTGTTGTTATTAATGTCATTGTTGTCAGATAAGACAGAGAGAAATGGAGAGAGGAGGGGAAGGAAGAGAGGGGGAGAGAGAAAGACACATACCTGCAGACCTGCTTCACCGCCTGTGAAGCGACTCCCCTGCAGGTGGGGTTCAGGGGCTCGAACGCTGGTCCTTGAGCTTAGCGCCATGTGCGCTTAACCCGCTGAGCTATCTAAGCTGAGCTATCGCTGGACCCCCACCAAGCAGTATTTTTCTAATGCCATACAGAAGCACCTTCTTTTCTATGCATAGCAAAATCTTGATCAAACTTCAAGACTTAAATAATAATACCATAAGAACATGTATATTCCTTTGGTCCTCTTTCTTCTGAGAGTAAGAATTCTTAATCTCATTCATCTTGTAGCTCCAGAAAGTTTAGCCCAGAAAGTTCTACACAGAAGCCATTCCAAACTTTGCCTGAAGCAGAGAGGTGGCTCAGTTGGCAGAGCACAAGACTTTCATGAAAAAGGCCCCAGGTCCTATCCCTAGCATGTATATGCCAGAGTTTAGCTTTGCTTCGGTCTTTTACTGTTATTAAGTATATGAATCTTTTTCTAATGTGTCTGGGATTGACATACATCCACCAGGAAGTGAACAATTTTAACCTTCAGCCCATCTAACTGGTGCCTTGAAGCAGTTACATTTGCTGCTATGAATGCTACCCTACTTTTTTTGTCAAATGCTGTATGTTTGTTACTAGACTAAAAGAACTAAAAGTAATAGCTCACTTGGGTAGTGTGTTATTTTGCCATACACAGGATCCAAGTTCAAGCCTGACTCCCACCACACTGAAGGAAGCTTTGGTAGTGTGGTCTCGGTCTCTCTCTCTCTCGCTCTCTCTTCCTGCCTCTTTGCCACTATTTAGAGAGAGGGAAGATGGGGGGGAGAAGGAGAGGGGGAGAGAGAAAAAAAAAACTAAAGTGGGGGAGACTGCTCTGTTAATGTACATTGGGGAAATTGTAGTCAGATACGTCTGAACAGTTAGTGGAAAGCCTTATTAAAGTTCAAGCGAAGTGGTATGCCAAAGCCACTACAAGGCCATTACTATGAGAGAATAGGAACTGTAGTCAGTACCATTATACCTAACATTCCATGTCCCACTAGCCCTATGTTAAAGTAACTGAATCCCATAGGCCAGATTTTCCAATTGATGATGGTAGCCACTCATGAAGGCCACCCCCCTCCACCTTGCAGGGGGGAACTGGAGGCTTGATCCAAGTCCTTATATATGAAAATGTGTGCACTCAACTGGGTGCCCACATTTTTTAAAAATCTCTGAGAGCCATAAAGAGAAACTGTTTGGATTCAGTGGGGCCAAACTTATATAATGAGAACATGGATGGGGAAACATAATTGGAGAGCTGCAGACAAAGATCTGAGAATATACAGTGATGCTAAAATCAGTGATTGAAAGAAGTCACTGGTGAGGAGGCCAAGATGGGCTAGAGTGACTCAGAACTGAACTACCTGATGATGGTACAAACGCAAAGGATCTAGAAAGAACTCTATTTCCTTGTCAGTAGAACCTGGCAGTTAACAAGTGCAGCAGTAGGGAGTCGGGCGGTAGCGCAGCGAGCTAAGCGCACATGGCGCAAAGCACAAGGACCGGCATAAGGAGCCCAGTTCGAGCCCCTGGCTTCCCACCTGTAGGGGAGTCCCTTCACAGGCGGTGAAGCAGGTCTCCAGGTGTCTGTCTTTCTCTCCCCCTCTCTGTCTTCCCCTTCCTCTCTCCATTTCTCTCTGTCCTATTCAACAACGACAACAACAATGACATCAATAACAACAATAATAACCACAACAATAAAACAACAAGGGCAACAAAAGGAAATGAATAAATATAAAAATATTTTTTTAAAAAAGTGCAGCAGCAACATCTACGTACATGTGATTACTCAGCTGGATAGTGTAGCGGCTTTATCATGAACACAAGCCAGGTACAAGCCTAGCCTCCCCCACACTGGGAGGAACTTCTGTTCTGGGTGTTGGTTGTCTTTGTCTCTCTCTCTCTCTCTTTCTCTCTCTCTATGTCTCTGTCTTTGAGTTCCTCTCTGAAGAAGTCAGTCTAAAGTGATACTCAATGATGACAAAAATATCAAATTGCAAATATTGCAAAACATGTATATTTTATGTATACACACTTTGAAATATACAATCTGTCTGAAAATTTCTATGAAGGCTAGTTAAGATTGTGAGTTTACAAAATTCATCAGTTTTTTACCGAAGTCAGGCAAATAAATTGTATATAAACCCAGCCTATATTCACACTCAAGTTTCCATGCTCTGGAATAGAAAAACCTGGGTAGAAACACTCTCCAGAGAGTAGTATCCAAATAGGGGTACTCCTGAGGGAGTTTTGTGCTTCTATACACACAACAACTTGATCTTTATCTACCCTACTGTGTATGCACACACACATACACATAACCTCTCACTTGGATGACGCAACCTCTACATAGAATCACTCAGGAATTGAAGTAGATAGAGCCTCACAACTAATTTTCCATACCACACACACACACACACACACACACACACACACACTTGGCAAAAGGATAGAATGGCATCCCCAGAAAGTGGTTAGAATTCAGATCAACTATAATAGACTAGCACAGTCTAGAACCCACTTGTTTATGTTCAAATCACAAAGTCTAGTATATGCAGAGTAACTTCAGATCTAAGGAATGTTAGATACCAGTCTCAGTACAGAATAATTACTTTGCAACAAAAATTGTTTAATGAATGCACAAAATAAAGGGGAGTTTCTTTAGATGCAGAATCCTCACATTCATATTCTCACATCTGCTTCCTTTATACAACCCTGCATCCACTCCACAGGCACATGTCACAAGTCTTCTAGATTACTATTATAATTGAAGTATTTATGAAGCGCATAAGAGGAGTCAGTGACCTTTTGTGCCCAAACTGCCTTAACTATACGCACAGAGAAAGAGCTTGGTTCCCATTACAGGCATGGAATTCCTTATAGACTTGCAACTGTCTTCTTTTTCTAGTGTTTGCCCTTCTTCCATAGCCAGTCAATAGCATCAGGCCGAGCCCGATGCAAAGTTTCAAGACCTCCTTTGAATCTGGAGAGGTGGCAGTCGTTGACTATGTGGGTCATAGTGAAGATTCATCAAATAGCATGTGTTTCCAGGTTTATAATCCTTAGGAAGAGACATCTACTTCTTAACCAATTATTCCAAATGTAGACTAGTATGAAAAAAATCTAATTTTCAAAAGGCCTTATGAATTACAGAAACTACACATTTTAACCCATTTCCAATACTTTGCCAAGACCTGTTTTCATCACCTTCTATCCCTGGTTTCTCTCGTTTGATTCAAGGTCCACAGACAGAGAGAATGGGAGTAGTTTTGTTGAGGCAGCCAACCACATTCAGTCCCTATGACAATTGATTTTCTGTGGGGAAATTACGTTATAACAACCACCATTTATTTGAGTTGCTCTGAATGTCTTTTTCTAAAACTATGTTGGACATTTCCTAATTGCACATTTTCTTCAGCATGAGAAATTGTAAGCTTAGTAAACTATTTATTTCCGTATTCAAATAATATATAAATCAAGTATTAGAATGGCAGTTTAGAACAGCAGGTTCACACTTTCAAACTAGCATAATTTTTTGTGATTGCCTGGGCTCTTCCTCAAGTAGCTATTTCTAGTGACATGTTATATAAAGCCCTCAGATACCAACTAATTGGTTTGAAACCCAATTAGGCATATTACAAATATCCTTGGGTTTTTTTTTTTTTAATAATCTAGGTCTAAGACAATGTATCAGAATCATTGTTATCAATCACAACAAGATCTATCAAACAAATAGTATCTATTATACTGACACCCTTCTTCTGGAAGAAAAGACCAAAAAATAAATAAATAGAAAAAAATTAAACTCACCATCAATATCAGCTAATTTTCCAAAATAGTAGGGTTTTTTTTTTTAATTATTACAAGGCATTATAATTTCATTTCAGAGGGCCCAAGAAAAGTCATACATTCAGTCTCATCACTGACAGTTCCTTACTTGACTGAAAATCAGTAGAATTGTTCTCCATCTATTCTACTCCCATCACCAGAGGGAGCTGGGAGAACAAAGTAGGAACAAAAAAAAAAAAGAGTGGGGGAGGGGGAGCAAAGGAGATAGCATAATGGTTATTCAAAAAGACTTTCTTGCCTAAGGCTCCAAAGTCCCAGGTCAAGTCCCCACCACCATGATAAACCAGAGCTGAACAGTGCTCTGGTCTCTCTCTATATATGTATCTTTCTCTCTGTATTCCTGTCTCATTAAAATAAAACAAATAAAATATATTTTTTAAAAGCGTAAGGATCCCAGTTCAAGCCCCCAGGTCCCCACCTGCAGAGGAGTGGCTTCACCGCCTGTGAAGCAGAACTGCAGGTGTCTGTCTTTCTCTCCCTCTCTCTGTCTTCTCCTCCTTTCTCCATTTCTCTCTGTCCCATCCAACGACAGCAACAACAACAATAATAATAATAATAACCACAACAAGGATAAAACAACAAGGGCAACAAAAGGGGAAAAAAATGGTCTCCAGGAGCAGTGGAATTGTGGTGCAGGCACCGAGCCCCGGCAATAACCCTGGAGGCAAACATATATATATATATATATTTTTTTTTTTTTTTAAGTTCAGGAGAGAGTTGTGGTTACAAGACAGAATGGAAAGATTCTTAACTGAGGAATGTGAAAGGAGCTGAGGAACCTTGGAATGTGAAAGAAAATAGAGTAAGGCAGGGTCCTCAGAGCTTTATCTTAAGTAATTCACAGTTTATGGCACATGAAGTCAAGGTGCAAGCTATATTTAAAAGCACAGGTTCCAATAGAAAGAATCTAAAACAAAACAGAAGATTAGGGGTGGGAGTTGATAAGAAGTTAAGGCAAAATGAGTTAAGTCTGCACAAAAAATAAAGAAGATACATTACACTTTGGAAGTAACTTTGGGGGGGGGTGGGACTGAAAAGAATAACTCTGATATGTACCCTAAGAGAATAATGACTTAAAAAAAACAAAAACAAAGTACTGCTTGGTTCTGGCATATGGTGGTGATGGCAGCAAAGTTCTTAAATGCAAATCCTGTGTGTTATCTCAGGACTAACTTTTCTCCCCAGCCCAAATAATTTTTTCTGAACTAATGAATATATTACTTGCTTTTTTTTTCATATTTTATCTGATAGCACAGAAGTAAATTGAGAGCAAAGGAGGAGATAGAGAGGGAGAGAGAAAGATCAATACTTGCAAGCCTGCTTCACAGTTTTTGAAGCATCCCCACCGCAGGTGGGGAGCAGCGGCTTGAACCCAAGTTCTTGTGCATCATAATCTGTGCATTTAACCAGGTGTTCTACCACCTGGCTCCAAATACGTTACTTTCTTCTGTGTGCACATTTTACAAATAAAAAGAATAGAAGAGAAGGAAAAGAACAGATACGAAGATGAAGAAAATGTCATATTGTTCAAAGCTAATAAGAGTTGGAAAATGGCTAAGAATTGATTAAGAAGCCCATGTTTCAATCCTATCTCAATAATGTGTAAGTATGTGAGCAGTGAAGGGACCTCAGAAAAGGTATCACAAGACTGTGTTACAGCTATGACTTTGTTGCTAGAGGCATATCCTGGAGCAAGTTACTTAACCCCTCTGGACCTCAGTTCCCACCCTTGTAAAATGAAGTGATAACATTAATTCATCTCTCATGCCACCTGGCTCCATGCCACGTGTTACTAAGTTTACATTCAAATCATAAAACAGAACCAATTAATTATCAAAGTATCATTTCATGTCGCTTGCTGGGTATATTTTCAAAATTTAAGCACAAACACAGATTGATTCATCAATACCCTTCCTCTGACTCAATCATTACCAAACCCACCCTGGCAAAATAAGTAAATAAATATCCAGGACTCCTGTCTTATTTTTTTCCATTTTTTATTTGTGATTAATACTGAGTTCTAATATTTTAAGATTACAATGTATAGTTTTAGACCCAAGTCCTGTGTACCTGTGTACCCACCTTCCCATCTTACAAAGATAACCATTATAGTTTTCACAAGTCTTAAAGACAGTCTGTTTGTGTGTGTGTGTTTGCAAATTCATGTGGAGCCATTCCCTAGATTACACATGTGAGTTGTCTTCATCTCTTCATTTACTTCACCAAGCATAACCACCCCCATTCCATCCATTTTGTCCTAAAGAATACAATATTATCTTTTTTTTTATTGCAGAGTAGTATTCCATGGAATAGATATCTCATAACTTCCTTAACCAGTTATCTGCTAATAATAGGACTCCCACGTTTTAGAAGTGACAGTTCGTAATCAATTAAGTGATGTAACTAGGAGCAGGAAGAAGGCTCACCTAGTAAAACACACACTTTACCATGAGTGAGGATCTGGGTGTGAGCCCCTGGTCACCACATGGGAACACTTGCACAGGGAAAGCTGTGGACTGGTACTGGAGTATCTTCCCTTCTCTCTCTGATCTCCCTCCTCCCCATCTCTGACATTCTGTGTTAAAATAAGAGTCTTCCAGGAGGGGAAAAACACACACTGGCATGGAGTCACAGCAATAACCCTGGTGACAAAATGAATAGATGAAAACTAAAAAAAAAAAAAAAAAAGGTATGTGGGAAGTTAAAGTCCCATTTTGGCTATCTGGAAAGTCTTCATTTAGACACAAGAAAAAAAGTATTCCTAGTCAATGGCTACATTTATAGCTCAAACTAAGGATTCCTGAGTTCAGAGAAGTGTGTAGTCTGAAGAACTGAAAGACTTGGAGACAAACCAATCTGGGGTGTCCAACATAAACTTGAGCAGATGTAAGAAAAAATTGGAATCAACAGAAATTAAACCACACATACACCCTTACCAAAAGAGAAAAAAAATTAATTGACTGAAATGGTTTCTTCCTGCTTATTATCTTTTTGGAGATTCTAATCTTTATAGTCATCTGGTCCAAGCCAAAGGGGAAAAGAAAGCCTGAGGTATACCTGGGGCCAGGTAGGAATGTGGGATAGTTATGTAATTTGTTAGAAATGCCAAACAAAATAAAAATCCTTGAGTCATCAGTTTTCATATCTTGCTCTCACAGCTGTGACCTTTTTCCACCCAAACACACCTTCACATCACCCCAACTCCCCTCCCTCAAGCAGGTATATGTACGGGGTCTATGTTCCAGTAACACCCTGAAAGAACATTCTTTCTTTCTTTTTTTTTTTTTTTTTAAGATTTTATTTATTTATGAGAAAGACAGGAGGAGAGAGAAAAAAACAGACATCACTCTGGCACATGTGCTGCTGGGGATCGAACTCAGGACCTCCTGCTTGAGAGTCCAAAGCTTTACCACTGTGCCACCTCCCAGACCATGAAAGAACATTCTTTCTGATATATTCTCCACAACAAACAAGAATCACTGAAGTTGTTCTCAGCTGAAGTAGATAATTATATTAAGGGGATAAATGCCCTAAGATCCTTAGTTAGTTGGTTTACATTTGTTGTTTACTAGGTTTATAGCTCTAATAGAACAAATATGCATGAAAGGAAGCTTCCGAGTTAAATTCCTTCTGGAATGTGGGTCTGGGGATCAGTCCCATTGGAATACACCAAGTTTACTTGTCAAAGGATTAGGAAAAGTGAAACTACCAACTGTTGAACATTTACTATTAGCTACAGCTATATACTAGGAGTTAGGCACAAGGCCTATAAATAGTGATAGCAAGTGCTGACATACCTAGAGTGCCTTCAAGTCCTGGGTTATGTTTACAATAGGTTTTTACAAACTACAAGAAAATAAAGCTATGAAAACTCTTGTAAGTCAAAATGGTATAAAGCGAAGAAGCAAGTAACCATTGATTTATATGGAATTTTTTTAACATTCCCAGACCCCCAAAATAACTACCATATAGTACATAAGCCCTGAAATAGTACTCTTGCATATAGTAGAAGCAGGCTGACATAATAAATTCACAGCATGAATAAAGTACTTCCCCAGGAACAGAATGTTGTAGTGACACTTTTTTAGTCTTGGGGGCTACACTATCCCTAGAACAGCTGCTACAGAACAAATACTGAGTGACAGTTTTGCTTTTTTTCCTCTAGTTGTGAAATTGGCAAAAAAAAAAAAAAGAAAAAGAAAAAAAAAAGGGTGGGGATGGGGGGGGCAGTGGCACAGCGGGTTAAGTGTACTTGACTCAATGTGGAAGGACCAGAGTAAGGATCCCAGTTTGAGCCCCAGCTCCCCACCTGCAGGGGCATCCCTTCACAAGCAGTCAAGCAGGTCTGCAGGTGTCTATCTTTCTCTCCCCCTCTCTGTCTTCCCCTCCTCTCTCCATTTCTCTGTCCTATCCAACAACGAACAACATCAACAACAACAATAATAATCACAACAAGGTTACAACAACAAGGGCAACAAAAGTGGGGGGGATGGCCTCCAGGAGCAGTGGATTCATGGTACAGGCATTGGGCCCCAGCAATAACCCTGGAGGCAAAAAAAAAACAAAAACCTCTCTAAATTTCTTTGGATTAGTGAAAGTAGATATTATTGTTCTTCCATAAAAGTAAAGCAGCATAACAGAACTTCTGAAAACTAGAATTCTGAAATAAGCAGTCCTTTGATCTCTGCTTTCTAGGTAAGGAGGTAGTTACTACTAATGATCTAGAACTATGAGGAGACAGAGAAATTTCAAGCCCACCTACTTAAATTCTACTGTTCTATCCAGGTGGGGAGTAAGCAATAACTTTATTTTTGAGGTGCTTGGGTTTCAACATAATAGACACTCAATAGATGAATCTGTTTAAACCCAATGGCACCCTTCTTTAGTGGAGAAAATGAATTCTACTTTATAGATTGAAAAATTGGATCTAGAGATTTCCTCAGGCTATTATGGAGCAGAACAGGGCCAAGATCCCAGATTGCCTGGTTTCTTCATGTTCTAGGTTCTGGGTGAGGGAGCTTGTTTCCCCAACATTTAAAAAGTTTGTGGGCCCCCATAGGACCTTGCCCTCAACTTGGATCAACAACGGCAGAGAATGTTCCATCCTCCAAAGGAAGGATGGACAACATACTCTATGCTACAACTGAGGAAGATGGGTAGATATTGGGGCAGCTTGGAATGTTCCTACTCATGATTACAGAATGTGAGCTCAGATCCACAGGGATGCAGAGGTCACGTAGGCTCCTAAGCTGAATATGGACCCCAGACCAAATCAACTCAATGGGGTTTACAGTCAACAATATTTATACCCCTTCCCTATATTAGGGAGCTACTCTCTTCTCTGATCCAGCTCTCTGTCCCTTTTCTAGCTATGACATCATCTCCCCAGACAATAACTAAGATCCACCTGCGTATCAGATTTCAGGTTCAGGGAAAAAAAACAAAAAACTAGTATATCCACAGGGCCTTTGGAGTATAACTAAAATATGCCTCCTAGATATCTACAAAACTCTTCATCTGCACTATTCCAGCCTTTAGATCCATGATTGGTCAACAATTTGTTTGGCTTTGTATGTTAACTCTCTTTTCAGCCACCAGGTTCCAGATGCTGCCATGATGCCAACCTGTCTTCCCTGGACAGATGACCCCACCAATGTGTCCTGGAGCTCTGATTCCCCAGAGCCCCACCCTACTAGGGAAAGAGAGAGGCAGGCTGGGAGTATGAATTGACCAGTCAATGCCCATGTTCAGCAAGGAAGCAATTCCAGAAGCCAGACCTTCCATCTTCAACATCCCACAATGACCTTGGGTCCATACTCCCAGAGGGATAAAGAATAGGAAAGCTATCAGGGGAGGATACGGAGATCTGGTGGTGGGAATTGTGTGGAGCTGTACCCCTCTTGTTCTACGGTTTTGTTAATGTCTCCTTCTTTAAATAAATAAATGTTTTTTAAAAAGTTTGTCACACATTATCTCTACAAAGAATTGAGGAAAGAGCATGATTTTCAGGAATTTTAAATTTTATTCAGGAAAACTCAGAACTTCCATACTAGGACAAGAGAAAAAGAAAGAGTGTAAGACAGAGAGAGAGAGAAACAGTTAACACATGATGACCTGGACAGAGACCAAACCACACCCACAGGTTTTCCTTTTAACATCCAAGCCCCGCCTCTATCTTTACAAGCCACACCTGTCACCACTCCCATTCTCTGGGCTGTACCCTCCAGGTATTTCCTGTGCCTCAACAGCATGATGCACCATTAGTATACAACCAACATTTGGTTTTTATTTTCACTGGGGTCATATTTGGGGCTCTTCCAGTGACCATGCCATCCTGCTGAGTCAGTCCCAAATGCTCTTTTGCATGTACAGCTTCCTGAAACTGGGGGTAGAGGGGTGTGGAGATGGGGAGAAAAAGCAAATAGACTGATGAAAATTGTGAGTAGAGCTATCAGGAAGAAAAAAAAAAGGGGGGGTGGGGAGGAAGATGGTCAAGCAACTGTGCCTCAGCTGCTCTGAAGATTTCCTCCAGGGTAAAGGTACAGAATCATCAAGCAACTATAAAAAGTAACACTTTACACATTGTCTGTGGGATTTTATTCTTTGGGGTAGTTTGTCACTGCCATGATAGACCTCAGATATTCTAAGCAAAGCAGCATGTCCTCACTCAACTAAATACTTGGGAAGCATATTGGCTTCTTAGATCTGCTTTCATTCTTCATCAATATCCTTCTCCAAAGATAAATTCTTCCTCTTCTTGAATTATTTCTTTTTCTTTAATTTTTTAAATGCTTATTTATTTTCCACTTTGTTGCCCTTGTTGTTTAACATTGCTGTGGTTATTGATGTCGTTGTTGTTGGATAGGACAGAGAGAAATGGAGAGAGGATGGGAAGACAGAGAGGGGGAGAGAAAGACACCTGCAGACCTGCTTCACCACCTGTGAAGCGACTCCTCTGCAGGTGGGGAGCCGGAGGCTCGAACCGGGATCCTTATGCCGGTCCTTGAGCTTTGCGCCACGTGCGCTTAACCCGTTGAGCTAGCGCCGGACTAGCATTGGATCGACCTTCCCATGGTGCATCCCGTGAGTACCCATTCATTGGGGAAACTGACGATCCTTCCTAGCCGACTGAATCCACATGGATCCCAGTCACTTTCAAAGCCAGCAACAAGCAGCTCCTGACAGCTTTCAAGTTGTTGGTCCTGCTCTTCGAGTCCTCCAACTTAATGTTGAGGGGCTGTCCTTTGCTAAACGCGTTCTTATTGGTCAATTGGCGATACAGCATCAGGCAGATGTTATTTGCCTACAAGAAACACATATAGCAGTCGATGAAGCTGCTCGATTTACCATCAGTGGATTCTATTTAATATGCTATAATCTCCATCCTAAACACGGCCGAGCCATGTACGCTAAATCGTATCTTGCAGACGTTTACCATACGGCCTCTTCGACCTTCTACAACTCCATTACTATTGGAACTATTCAGCTCGTCAACGTATATAAGCCTCCCAGTGCCTCGTGGGATAATGAGGTCCTGCCTACCCCGAATCACCCAGCCGTTTACGTTGGAGACTTTAATAGTCATCACCAAGACTAGGGATATTCCTCCACTCATGCTGATGGCTCTATCTTAGCCGACTGGGCTTCAGCGAATGACCTCTCCCTATTATACAATCCCAAACAGCCAGGCTCTTTTTACAGTGCTAGATGGAATAAAGACTCGTCACCCGACCTGTGCTGGATTAGCACAGACAATGGCCAAGCCTTTCCCGCTACGAGACAAGTTCTCAAGATCTTCCCGCACAGTCATCACCGCCCAGCTATCATCCACATTGGTCTCCAGCTCCCACTGATTCTGTGCTCGGAGAAACTAAGATGGAACTTTCAGAAAGCAAACTGGCGTCTGTTCAGTGATCTTACCAACAAATCTATTCCTGCAATTCCAATTAACTCTATCCCCTCTGAAGATTCCTACAGGCGCTTCCGCCAAGCCATCTCCAAAGCAGCTTCCCAAGCTATTCCTCGTGGGAGATGTGCTGACTATACTCCTTGTCTTGATGCTGAATGCGAGCAACTACTAAAGCAGTATGATGAGTCGGGCGACCCAGATGTGGCTGACCATCTCATTGCCTCCCTGGATGCAGCACACCAAGCCCACTGGCAACAACTCACGGAAAGTCTGAACTTTACCCACTCAAGTAGGAAGGCCTGGAAGCTTCTTCATAGTCTGGGTGCCGGTAGCCAACCCTCTCCCATCTCCCATCCTCCCATTTCTCCAAACTCAGTGGCCAGTCACCTAACTCAAGTTGGACGTGCTAAGATTGACCCAGTTTGGAAAAGAGAAATTTCCCATGAGTGGTCATCCCACTTCCATTTACCTTGTCCATCTCCAAAACTCTCTCCCTTTACTCTGTCTGGACTGGAAGACGCTTTGAAGAGGGTTAAACCGGGAACAGCTGCTGGCTATGATAACATCACCCCAGAACTCATCCTTAACTTGGGCCCCGCGGCAAAGAAGTGGCTCACTACATTCCTGTCCCACATCTTGGAATCTGAATCTATGCCCAAAATTTGGCGTCGTGCGAAGATAATAGCAGTTTTGAAACCAAAGAAAGACCCAACACTGGTCGCCAGCTATAGACCAATTTCTCTCCTCTCCGTGTGTTACAAACTCCTTGAGAGGCTGCTTCTGTCACGTATTTCTCATCTTACAGAGAAATTCCTATCACCCGCCCAAGCTGGTTTCCGCCCAGGAAGATCTACCTGCGAACAAGCCCTGGCCCTCTCAACTTACATTGAAAATGGATTCCAGAAGAATTTAAAGACAGGTGCTGTCTTTGTTGATCTCACAGCAGCCTATGACACAGTCTGGCACCGTGGTCTCCTAGTCAAGATCTCAAGATGCCTGCCTCCATGGGTGGCCAACACTATATTGTTTCTTCTCCAAAACAGAAGATTCCAGGTGCATCTGGGTGACAAGTCTAGCAGATGGAGACCTGTCTCAAGTGGCCTCCCCCAGGGCTCTGTTCTGGCTCCTACGCTATTTAATATTTACATCAATGACCTCCCAGAAACTTCTTCAAGGAAGTTCATCTACGCTGATGACATCTGCTGTGCAACTCAGGCATCCAAGTTTGACATCCTCGAGGAAACACTCACGAAAGACACGTCTCTGATATCTGATTACTGTAAAAAATGGCGACTAATCCCTAGCACTGCAAAAAACGGTATCATCTGTTTTCTATCTACACCATGCCTCGGCCTCACGTGAGCTTAATGCGCAGCGTGACAGTATGAGAATCCGGCATGAAACCCAGCTAGTCAATCTTGGCGTTACTCTCGATTGCACCCTGTCATTTCATGAACATCTCATAAAAACTGCAGCAAAGGTGGGTGCGAGGAATAACATCATTGCAAGACTGGCCAGCTCCTGATGGGGCTCGAGCGCTTCCACACTACGATCATCATCTCTGGCATTATGCTATTCCACTGCAGAATACTGTGCCCCAGTATGGTTTCGTAGCCCCCATGTCCACTTGGTCGATTCCAAATTATACTCCTCCATGAGGATCATTTCTGGAACCATCCGTTCCACCCCGGTTCCATGGCTGCCAGTTCTTAGCAACATCGTCCCGCCAGATATTCGTCGGGATGCGGCATCATCTAAGTTCATTTCCCACGTCTACGCTCGACCGGACCTGCCAATATACACGGATATCTTCGCCCACCCTGTCCAACGCTTGACGTCTCATCACCCAATCTAGTCCCCTACAGCTACACTGAACTTCTCTGTTCCAGACTCTTGGAAACAGAGTTGGCAGTCAGCTGAGGTAAAGAACAAACACCTCATCACAGACCCCTGCAAGCGTCAACCCGGCTTTGACCTAGCACATTATGATTGGGCCCTCCTCAGTCGCTACTGAACAGGCCATGGCCGGTGCGCCGCTATGTTCCATCGCTGGGGAGCCAGAGACGACCGGAACTGCCCCTGCGGCTACAGACAGACAATGACTCACATAGTCGACGACTGCCACCTCTCCAGATTCAAAGGAGGTCTCGAAACTTTACATCAGGCTCAACCTGACGCTGTTGACTGGCTACAGTAAAAGGGCAAACACTAGAAGAAGAAGAAGGAGGAGGAGGAGGAGGAGGAGGAGGAGGAGGAGGAGGAGGAGGAGCAGCAGCAGCAGCAGCAGCAGCAGCAGCAGCAGCAGCAGCAGCAGCAGCAGCAGCAGCAGCAGCAGCAGCAGCAGCAGCAGCAGCAGCGCCGGACTCCCTTGAATCATTTCTTAAAGTGCACCAAGTCATTTCCTCTTTCTTCAGCTTAATCTAGAACCAGACATAGCCCTTCTGAAGCAAGAGTCTCTTTGCAAGAAAAAGAGCTCTGTAGGAGACCTGGCTTTGTCAGAGAGAATCTGTGCATAAGCCTTCTCCCTTGTTTAACACTTAAGAGTCAGAAGAAACCCTAGACAAGAATGGACTCACAAAGAAGAATCATGTGGTTTGGAGGTGGTTGAGTTCTCTCTAAAATTCTTTCCTTCAAATTCTTCACTAATTAGATTTTCTTTGGCATTAAAGAAAGTTGAAATAAACTGAGGAAACGGGGCCAATAGCTTCAGGAGTGGGCCAGCAGGAGGGAATTTCCCACTGTGTTATGTTAATCCATGAAGACAATGACATGGTTAAATGAGTCTCAGCTTTCTTGACTTCCTTTCTTTTTTAAGGTACAATTTCTCCTCTGTAACATACCAGAGAAGAATGTCTCACCTAAAGTGTCTTAGTTAAAAGTTCAAAGCTAGACACCAGCCTTCTTCATTATTCTGTGGTTGCCTTTAATATTTTCCTAGAAAAATTAGCAAACTAGTCCCAAAGGCAGGTTGAGAGAAGAGAAAATTTGCAGCCTGGGAAGGCATTTAGTGAGAACAGAGAAGATATGTTTATTTGGAAAAGATTCTTCCAGTCATACTATTGCCAACACCATTTTATGTTCCCCAGATTCCAACTTCATAACATTCTCAGACAGACTGACTCAAAGGGAAAGAGAAATTTCACAAGCTAGCATAGGCTATCAATCCCTACTCTTTATCAAGTCAATTAATGGTACCATCATACAAACAGAAGATAGTGCTGATTATTTGGTGAAGGAAATAACAGATAATCAGACAAAACAAACAGACAAAAAAAATTCTCAATTTTGTACACAGAACAAATGATTCCCAGGTTAGAAAACAATATTTTCCATGGTCCAGGAGGTGGCACAGTGATAAAGCTTTGGATTCTCAAGCATGAGGTCCTGAGTTCGATCCCCGGTAGCACATGTGCCAGAATGATGTCTGGTTCTTTCTTTCTCTTCCTGTCCTTCCCACACCTCAGACAACTCTTACTTTGGTTACCTGGAATTCATTCGAGCTGAGTGACAACATGATGGATAGGTGAAGGGAAAGTTAGTGGCTTAAATAAACATAAAGCCTATACTGATTTCCTTCAACTTTTTAGCTCTGTGTCCTTAATACATATAAGTATTCAATACTTCTGAAATAAATGAAGCCCAGATTCTTTTTTTAAAAATTTTTATTAGCAATTCAACACTGATTTACAAAGTCACATGTCATCAGGGGTATAACTTCCCACTGTTCCTGCCACCAAATTTCTGAATCCCAATCCCTCCATTGCAAACCACCACAGTTCTCCCAAGGTTGCAGACATGAAATATCTGTCAATTCTACAAATATCTGTCTACATTTGTACACAATTGCCCCTCCCCCTTTAATGCTTAGATAGATTTTATTGCTAATCCCCCCTTTTTCTTCCAGGTCCAATCCTCCCTTCCTCTCCAAGCCACTCATAACCCTATTATTATATTCAAATATCTCTCCTTTTCTCCCTCTCTCTCTCTTTTTCTGGGAGAAGTCCAAATTCTTTATCTGTAAAATAAGAGTGATGACTGTTGGGAGACCTGTCTCCATGAATTATTTGATACTGTGTGTGTCTTTGGCACAAGAGCACTTAGAAACTGATGGCCATTGATCAGAAGCTTTCCAAACATGTTTGTACAATGAACAGTCTTAGACACTTACTGGACAGGTTTGCTTGCTATTCTGCATAATAAAGACAATGTTTGCTGTGGGAGCAAAGATCAGGCAAGACTGATTATCACAGTATTAAAAACAGAGTAATATTTCTACTTGAACTTCCTCATACATAACCTGGTGATACATATCACATTTCTCAGATTTTGAAGAACAAGATGAAGTGACGTGCTGATGAACTGCTGCTGCTTTCAGTAACTAATAACTTTGTTTTTTAACCCAGATACCTCATATCTTCTGCTATACCAAAGAAGCTGGTAGGTTAGATAATTAGTTTGCAAATAGGATAGGATTCCTGATTACCATAGTTCTTGACAATAATAGTCTTTACCTGGTAGAACTGTGAGGATTAAATGAGATAAGCCTATAAAGAGCTCTGTAGTGTCTTAACCAACGTAGGCAATCAACTAAAATTAGTTTCTATTAGTGTCTTATGCACTGATTATTTTATGTGTATCTATTTGAATAGCAAATTTGTATGTATAAATTCACTCTATTTAATAAGATTGTGCAGTAGAAAATGAGCAGCTCATCTTAATGATATGAACTCAGTATGACTCAAAATAAATTGTGATGCTGAGTCACATTATAGTGACTAATATGGCTTCAACCTTATACTAACAACTTAGTGATTAAAACTGCTAAAGGTGTACTGGGATACACCTGTCAGTGGATAAAGCACGTGCAAGAGGCCCTTGATGAACTCTTGCATTAGCTGAGAATACCATAAAGCTCCAGGCAGCACCAAGGGGACTTCATAAATATACTATCCCTTTTCTCTCCTTCTCTCTCAAAATACAGAATAAAAGAAAAAAAACATTAAGGGCTGGTTTTATATTCTAGTTCAACTACACAAAGAAGTTTTATTTTTCAAAATGCAAAAATCAAAAAAATATTTGTACACTTTGTGAAGTAATATGAGGATTAAACAAGATCATACAAACTGTATAAAATACCTGTTACGTAATATTCACTTGATTCAAAGTCAATAGTATTAAATATGATATATGATGCTATTTGTGGAGTTAATTGTATTTTCCAAAGTATTCTCGCATTATCTTTTTTAATCTACTCAATAATTCAGAGAGAAAGGCAAGATAAATATTAGCTCAACTTTATAGATGGTAAAACTAAAACTAAAACTAAAGAAAGTTAAGTGAGATCCCCGAGATGGGATGAATAACAGACAATTTTGTTCAGAGTTTCCATGTGCACAGCTACCAGAGATTATCAAAAAAGTAAAAAGTATTCTGTGCTTTTGAGTAAGAGAGCTCACAGATTATCGGGAGCTGGAGAATACATTTGGCTCAATTTAATGGCTTTATAGGCCTGGAGCTTTCAACTAAATGTGAGCTTTTGGTGTGTGTACATTTAGGTCTTGCCAAATGTAGATGGCTTTCTGTTTTTAAAAAGGAGAGAAAAGAACATTGGAAGGCATTTAATCAAGTTCTGAAGTCTTCTTGGACATCAAGTTACTCTTAGAGAACAACATTTTGATGAGTTAAGTATAAATGAATCAAAAACATGTGGACTAAATTCCCCTTGAAATACACAAGGGCCCAAAATTAGGGGAAAAGTGCATTGATAAAATGCGTTTGGGATTTTATTGAAACCAAAAACATTTACAAAGCCATTACATATCCACATTCTCCCAAACTTACAGCTAATACTCTTGCCTGACAGTCATGGTCAGTCTACTTGGACCTTCCAAAAACTGACTGCCAAATACTTCCTTTTTTTGACAAAATATCACAAAACTCCAATGCATTCCACAGCAAGGTTTGGATCAAATTTTGTATGCAATTGATGAAACACCTTGACTTTAAATGGTGCTAATTCTAGTTTCCTGTGTTTTGAGGAATCGGTCTTGATCAAATCGTTCTCTGAACTCCATCATACTGAAGATCTAATAGCCAATTTCTGCCTAAATGGTTTTATAAGTGGTTATTAAAGTAAGCTGCCAACTTGCCATCTTAAAGCTGGTAAGCCATTGAGTTACTTTCCAGGATTGTAAAATTAGCTGAAGATGAATTTAAAAACCAGGGTAGGGGCTGGCATAGAAGGAGAAAACTACAAAATTTCAGGCAACTGAATGCACCAGTGTAGCAGCTCCCAACAAGCTGGCAATAAGCATGTGATATTAACTGAAGCCCTTAATTTAAGGAAACGAAACCAACCAACTAGTAATTAACAAATTACTCTTAAACAGACTTTACTTAAAAATTAAGTTGAACTACCATTTTTCTATAACTCATCAGGAAAGCGCTGACTGGTACTTAAAGTAAACACAACTTAAGCAGATGGTGAGCTCTCGCAGAGCACCAAACCTATACTTAAATAAATCAACATTGTCGGGCTCAAGTGCTACATGAATACTCAGCAGAATTCACAAGCATCTTTGCAAGATTTGGAAATGATTTACTATCACGTGAACAGAACCACTACAAGCTCTAAGTTATCTTGCAGGAATGTTCTGCTCCCCTGAGACAGGTAAAAATCTACTGGAAGGAAGTATTTTTCAACTGATATTCCAGAAGCATGTCATAGAAGGAAAGCTGATCATGATTCACCTAAAGACAGATAAGAGTTCATGTGTTTGTTAAATTCACTCTTTCAAAAATATCTACTAAGTGCTTACTTGGTGGTAAACATATTACTAGACTTGGTCACATAAAGAAGAGTGAGTCTCAAATTGCTTATAGTTCACACAGCCCAGAAAGAAAATAAATGATTATGCACTTGCTAAATTCTCTTATAAGGTTGCATATTAATGAGAGAGAGAGAGAGGGGGGAAGCAGAACATCACTCTGGCATAAACAATGCCTATGATCAACTCAAAACCTTCCTGCAAGTCCTGCGCTTTTCTGCGGCTCCACCTTTGAGAGCACTGGGAAGTCTAGGAACTGAAGAGTTACCTCCATTGAAAGGATTTAGGAACACCTTCACCTCTGTAGGTGCTGCTTCAAAAGAGAGGTCTGGTGTCCTGGTGATTAAATAGATAGGTTCTAAAGTGGTAGTCTTTGCAAATTCAAATCCTGACTCTGTCATGTATTGGCTATGTGATTTGGGAAAATTTTCTTAATCTCACTGTGTAAAATTCTGCCTCTGTAAAATGGGACTGGTAATGTCAACCACCTCATTGTAAGGACTAACTGAGCTCTTGGTACATAACAAGAAATATAAACTCTTAATTGACTATTATACGAACTTACCCAACAAAGGTATAGCAGAGAAAATATTTTAGTTAGCAGTATCACATTTGCAAAGGCAAGGGTTTATAAAAGGTCCATGGTATTATCAAGTATCCAGTGCTGTGAGTTTATAACATATATACAGGTAGAAAACAGATCTAGATTAGGGTCATATTATTAATTACCTTGTACATTATGTCAGAGGAGGTTAGATTTTAATCCCACCACTGGTTGAAACCCAACAGAGTTTTGATAGTCAGGTTAGTTTTTCTGACCATTCTACCTGCAAAGTGGAGACTACACTAATAAGCAGCTTAAGTACCACAAATGTAGAGAAAACATCGCATGAAGGATCTTGATTTTGTTTTCTTTTATTACAAGTAGATCTTTATGGCTGAGAATGAAAAAGTAAACTTTGGTATGTTGGGTTGTTTCTGAAGGAAAATTGTGAGGTACACTAAAGTATTTTTACAACCATCCCCTTCTCTTGAGGCATGAGAGAACAAGAGTTCTCTCATGAGAGAACAAGAGTTGTTTCTTCTCTAGCCCCCAAACATGTAGAGCCTAGATTTCAAAACATACTGCTAGAAATGCATTGGTAACTGGTCAATTTTTATTTGTTTTAATTGTGTTCACATATCATAGGATGTTCCAAGGAGAAGGGAATTTATTGCAACTGCTAAATCTAGTCTCTGAATGCCTAGGCAATCTGTGAAATTAATAACTGAGATCAGTTCTATTTTCAGTCTTTCAAAACACTTAACATATATTTAGACATTTAGTATTTACAAAAAAGGTTTTCATATGTCAGATAAAATGTCAAGTTTTTTTTCTTTTGATTAGATATATCTTGTTTCAGTATAACCATTCTTGTCATGTTTCAAAATTTATGGTAAACAATTGTGAGCTCATTTAATTTTAGAATAATTACTAGTTAAAGTTGAAAAGTCTTTCAGATATTAAAGGAAAACAAAGATGCCCTATATGATATAAAATTGGGAATTAATGATTTCTGTTTCATCTTCAGCAATCCACTCCCATGGTACCCACCTTTAACACTATCTTGCTTAAAGTCCACACTCTGCTACCTAACCCACCTTCTGTCTATTTGGGGCATATAACACATACAATTTGGTATGGATATCCTTTGGAAATGATAGTACTAATCCAAATATTCTTATTATCTAAAGACTAATGGAAACCTTGAACTTCAGCTCTCAAGAAATGAATGAGCCAAACAATATCTACTCTTGGATACAATTCTACTGCATAACAATAAACATGTCTGTAGATAGTAAGGTATTTAGGCAGGATTCTTGCACTTTGTCTCTTGCATACTTTACGCAGTAAACACTTAAGGCACTGCATAAATGATGCATCACAATGCATCCTAACCACAAATGGTTCTTGCAAAAAAAGCCTTTTTGGATAACTGAAAATATTACACATGGAAGTATGCCAGCATTTGGTAATTCACTCTAAGCCTGAACAGTATCAGATTCTAATCTTACAAATGCCTATTCTCTTTTCTGTTCCAGAACAGATTTAGGACTATAATTTCAAAAATAATCATACAAAGATTACTAAGCATGTTTATAATTTTAGTGGTTTTATTTAAGAAATGATTATGAAAAATATGTGTCATTAGCAGAATAGCTTTAAATATAGTTATTAATAATATAATCACTAATAATAGCAGTTGCAAATTCTTTTAGCCAGCTTATAGTGCCAACTATTCCTTAAATATCTTATTGTTAGATGTACTGAATGTGACTTTACTGTGTTTCTTGAAACCAATGGTTACTGAAGTCAAGGTTTTGTAGGCACTTCACAAACTATTTAGTGACAAATGAACTATCACCTTGTATTGGCAGAAGCTGATGGAAGGAACATCCATAGAGTGATTGGTATATTCACCCTACAAATGCCTTTACCTGAAATAGGTAGAATGGTAGTCTTTTTTTTTTTTTTTTCCTCCAGGGTTATTGCTGGGCTCAGTGCCTGCACCATGAATCCACCGCTCCTGGAGGCCATTTTTTCCCCCTTTTGTTGCCCTTGTTGTTGTAGCCTCGTTGTGGTTATTATTATTGCCCTTGTTGACGCTATTCGTTGTTGGATAGGACAGAGAGAAATGGAGAGAGGAGGGAAAGACAGAGTGGGGGAGAGAAAGATAGACACCTGCAGACCTGCTTCACCGCCTGTGAAGCGACTCCCCTGCAGGTGGGGAGCCGGGGGCTCAAACCGGGATCCTTACGCCGGTCCTTGCGCTTTGCGCCACATGCGCTTAACCCACTGCGCCACCGCCCAACCCCCGAATGGTAGTCTTTCCTGTCAAGAGTGTGTGTAATGATCCATAGCCCAAGAAAAAGAGATACCAATGACAGGGTGAATGTTAATTTTGTCTCTTGATAGCTACATGATTCTGAATAAAATCTTTAGATTGTTTTAATGTTCAGTCTCATCATCAGAATATAGATAGTAATGACTACTGAATTTTATAAGATGTCAAGTGCTGACATAGTGCTTGGCTTGTATAATCAATTATTTTATTAATCTATTTTCTCTACATGAACAGCCCATACTAAGAAGTCTCTGACCCCACCCTTCAATAGATGCTCATCTATGTCTTTCAGGTTGGGGAAGTCCTTTTTGCTCATCTCATAAGTGGAACCTTGTGAGTAAGAGATGAGCTCCTTTTGGACTACTGTCCTGTTAAATCAGTAACACTGGGTAGAAAATATCTATGCCTGGATAGCACCAAACCAAAGGTTTCATTCATCTTTTAAAGCAGGAGAAAAGACAATTAGAGATAATTTGTCATTTGATCTAAACATTGAATTACCTCAACAGCAAAGTACATAATTCTATTTTGTGAACTTTACATATAAGAATAAACAAATTTGTTCCCTTCAAATCCCATCATCTTGGTAACAAATCTTCAAGTCTTACAGTAAAATGCTGGGAAAGGGTGAACTGGCTCCATTTATGAGAAGCAATGATTAGATCAAGTAGGATCTTAGAAAATCTCAGCAACTTTCTTCTAATTTAAAACCTAATCCTCAAGTAGCGTGGCAGGTTAAGCGCATGTGGCACGAAGTACAAGGACTGGCTCCCCACCTGCAGGGAGTCGCTTCACAAGCAATGAAGCAGGTCTGCAGGTGTCTTTCTCTTCCCCCCTCTGTCTTCCCCTCCTCTCTCCATTTCTCGCTGTCCTATCCAATAATGACAACATTAATTACAACAGTAATAACTACAGCAATAAAACAAGGACAACAAAAGGGAATAAATAAATTTTAAAAAAAAAACCCTAATCCTCCAACATCACATCTGATTATTCTCTGAAAAAAATTAGTAAGAAAACTGTCATGAAAGTCCTACTTGACTGGCCAAAATAAATAAATAAATAACTTAATCTAAGCATACACTATCAAGCAGTCTCAAAACACATATGGAAAAGAACTAAATTGTTTCAAATGTTGCTAGCTCTCCAAAAATCCATCTTCTTCTGATGTTCATACTATCTCCAACAAAGAAATAAAATATAAACAAGTAATGAACTGGTCCCATTCTCTGCCTGCTCCCCAAGGAAAACACAGGGGGAGAAGCAAAAACAAAACAAACAAACAAACGAAGAAAAAACTGGTGTTTTCTAGCAAATACACGAGGAGGTCAAATATAAGCAATCAGATTGTTTGTAGTAGGACTAAGGTCTCAGCCATGTTTCAGAAACTTTAGAAAGCAAAGATGAAGAAAGGCCATCTATAAAATGCACACAATGGACACGGGCTATATAACAAGTCCTCTGCAGCCTGTGAAGCAAAGGCAAAAAGCATTGATTTTCACTCGAGAGGGCATATCAAGTTACAGGCAAACTCGCATTCAATTTTTATGAGACTGAAGGTTCACAGAAACAACAACAACAACCAAAAAAAAAAAAAATCCTCACTTTGTGACACATTAATGTAACTGATGAAGGGCAACTTTAATATAAAACAAAAGGAATTGCTCAGTTGTGTTATCCAAAGGGCCTCTGAAAATAAACCATGATGCCACAATCCACTCTGGCATGTTCTGCGACACTCTCGATCTTCTGGCTCAAGAAATGCTGGACTCAATTCACATTCTCAAATCCCTTTTAAAAATATAAATAAAATATGAGAGGCATTACTCACCCCCTTCCTGGTTTCTCTAAAGAATTTTTTTTTCCCATTTTCTAGGTAAATTCAAGAGTGACCATCTTCCAGCTTCTAGTCTCAGTCTAAGCAGAGTAAGTGAGCAAAAGCAGAAATGTGGTTTTATACCACAGCCTCTTCTTCCAGCCAAATGTAATTTACAACTGAGTGTTTGGTTCATCTGTCACATGAGAATTATACAACCTTACCACTTACCCTGAAAATAAACATGTGCTCCTCATTCAGGTAAATGAGATTGGTTCAGAAATAAATTGACTCTACCACTAAGACTTGCCTCTTGCAAAGAAAATAAATGAATATTTTCTCCTGATGCAGGTGATGCGACTGATACTTTTACATGCTGGCTATCTCACCGTCTTTTATATTAATTACATTCCAACAGAAGCTAAAGGCTACAGGAATTGGAAATGTCAGATAGTAACTCTGCTTAGTCAACTCTCAGTTCTGATCCATATGCAAAATTTTCTTGGCAAAGATAGAGGGAAAAGACACATTTCCACTGGTTACAATATTTCTCTTTTTTTCTTTGCTTTTTTTTTTATTTGTTTTCCCTTTTGTTGCCCTTATTGTTTTTTATTGTTATTGTAGTTATTATTGTTATTGTTATTTTTAAATTTTTTATATTTATTTATTTATTCCCTTTTGTTGTCCTTGTTGTTTTATTGTTGTAGTTATTATTGATGGATAGGACATTGTTGGATAGGACAGAGAGAAATGGAGAAAGGAGGGGAAGACAGAGAGAGGGACAGAAAGACAGACACCTGCAGACCTGCTTCACCACTTGTGAAGCACTCCCCTGCAGGTGGGGAGCTCCAACCCGGATCCTTATGCCTGTCCTTGAGCTTTGCGCCATGTGCACTTAAGCCGCTGCTCTACTGCCCAACTCCCTGTTGTTATTGATGTTGTCGTTGTTATATAGGACAGAGAGAAATGGAGAGGGGAGGGGAAGACAGAGAGCGGGAGAGAAAGACACCTGTAGACCTGCTTCACCTCCTGTGAAGGGACTCCTTTGCAGGTGGAGAGCTGGTAGCTTGAACCGACATCCTTACGCTGATCCTTGTGCTTTGCACCATGTGAGCTTAACCCACTGTGCTATCGCCTGACTCCCTGATAACAATATTTCTGTAAATAAAACAACCTTACAAAATGGCATTGCACTTTACTAGCCCATACAAGGTTGTTAACTATCCACTGCCTCCTACAAAGTTCCCTTTTTCTTGAATTTGACAACAGCCTTGTAAATTACAGAAGGTATCATTTTCCCCCTCATTTATAAATCAGGAAACTGAGGCAACATGCAGGGATTAAGTATTATTGACTCTTAGATCTACCAGATCCCTCTCTCCACTGTCACTGCTCATCTCCATCAATAACAGTATAGTGGACTCTCTTGTGAGCCTCTATGAGAACTTTCCCTCAAGGTGGATCAGCATTGGTAAGAACTGCCTGCCCCTTTCTCTGAAGGGAGGTTGGGTCAATATACTCTGCCACTTGAGGAAGACTGGTCCTGAAAAAGTGAAGCCTAGAATGTTCCTAGCCTTGACCACAGAACGTGAGCTCAAACCTAAAGGGATGCAGAGTTTACACAGGCTCCTCTGCTGAATATGGGCCCCAGATCAAACCGATGAGGTTTACAGTTAACAATATATACTTTTCCCTTATTTGGGAGCTACTCTCTGCCCTGATCCAGTTTTCTAGTCCTATTTTCAATTGTGAAACCATCTCCCCAGACAATACCTTTAGCTCACCTGTATATTAGCTGTCAGACTCGGGCAAAAATTAGTAAAGTCATGGACCCTTGAAGCATACCCAAAATAGACCTTCTAGCTTTTTCCAAAATGGAGACCACAAATCTTATCTTCTCCATCCTTGCCTCAAGATTCCATATTATTAAGTAATTTGTTCTGCTTTATATCTCAATGGTTTTTCAGTCACCAAGTTGCAGATGCTACTGTAACGCCAACCTAACTTCCCTGGGCAGAGAACCTGTACCCTGGAGCCCCACCTTTCCAGATCTCTGCCTCACTCGGGAAAGATAGAAACAGGTGGGAGTATGGATAGACCTGTCAACGCCCATGTCCAGCAGAGAAGCAATTACAGAAGCTAGACCTTTCACTTTCTGTCCCCTATAAAGATCTTTGGTCCATGCTCCCATAGGGAGAAAGAATAGGGAACCTTCCAATGGAGGGGATGGGATACAAAACTATGGTTGTGAGAATTATATAGAATTGTACCCCTTTTATCCTATGTTCTTATTGATCATTATTAAGTCAATAATAATAATAATAATAATAACATAATGGCCCTACTTATAAGGCACTTATTATCTAATTAGGAAAAAATGATGTCCACACAGTAAATTAAATAATGTTGCCAAAGAAAGAATAATTACTAAGTAAATGTATTGCTATTTCTAACTTAGAGCCACACTAATATTTATGAAGTTACAGAAGTGATATAAAGCTTCTCAATAAGGAACACACAATTTCAGTTTAAAAATCACATAATGGAAGCCAGGGCTGCTATTCATGTCAGTTGTTATTTATGCCCATATAACTTTCTTACAGGATACCTAGGTAAACTGTAATAATCTTAAATACAGTGATTCACCAGTGATCAGGTTTTATTGTTTATATTGAAGTAAAAATAATATCAAAGTTTAAAGATCAGATTTCAAATATTTAGCTATTTTACTATGAAATTTAGTGAACTTTGCAGATTTAAAAAATATCCTGTAACTTTTTTGGCATTTCTTCTTCAAGGGACTCCACAATTTTGAGATATTTATAGCAGACTTTTAAATGCCTGTATCTTAAAACATTCTCTTAGCATAAGGAAAACTAAACATAAACTGTGAAGTTAACAGGCAAAAATGTCTGCACAAATAACTCTAAGTGTTGAATTTTGGCATTCAATTAAAATTCTATAAAAGGAATGAAGGAATTAATGACCTTATGGTTATGGTAATTAGTAGTTACATTTTCAGAATCCCTAAGAATAATTAATTAGAGCATACCTTTAAGGTACTATTATCTCCACTATAAAATGAGGCAGCAGAGATGGAGTTCAGATGAACAAGTTGCCTTTGGCCACAGGCAGATACCTGGAATTCCTGAGCCCACAATCCTCCTAACTAAGCCTACTCATTCTAACTGGCATAGGGAAGTTCAATCTTTACACAGCATAAACAAAAAGCTGTCTATGCCTTTCAACTAGTGCTATAGACTCCCTTCAGTTATCACAGGAGACTGTGGTTTCCTTGGCAGACTGCCACCTAAAAGTATACTTGAATCAAGTGAGATAAGTAGAAGTCTGGTACCTCTAAAAATTGTTATTACAATGCAAAGAAGAGGAAAATAGGAAGAAAATACAATGAAAATTAGCAGATTGGACATGCATAAGTGACTATTTCTAAAACTAAAGTTTACAAGTTTATAGACTCATATACAAACCACAATAGAAAGAATCAAAGCATATTTCAAACCATTTTCTACTGAAGCATATAAATGTACTTGTGTTTCTAAATCTTGAAGCAAACAGATGCATATATTTCTAATACTAAAAATAAACAAATAAGTCAATAAATAAATAAGTTGGTGGTGAATTTAAACCATTCACACTTAAGGTGATTATTGATAAATGTGGTCTGCTTATAACTATTCTGGTTTTTGTTTTGAAATTGCTTTATGTTCTTGTTGACTCTTTTCCTATTTGTTGTTTTATGTGGATAATTTTCTATAATAGTCTTCCCTACTGTATATATGTTTCCTATTTGTCTTTGTGCTATATTTTGTTTTGTGATTATCATGTGGTTATAACTTATAATATTCACAAGAATCTTTTTAAAGTTGGCCATGATTCACAGACATTGGACCATGCTGTTCTATTTTGTTCTCACCTTTCCACTGTCTAGTCTTCCCCGTTGGTGTGTTCCTGGCTTTATTCTAATACTGATCATCTCATTTAAAGTTGGAATTCATTTGCTTCTTTTTTTAATGTGGGATTCCTCTCAGTAATTCTTCCAAGGCAATTGTAGAAAATTCCTTCAGTTTCTGAATGCTTGAAAAGGTCTTTATTTCTCCCTCATATTTTGAAGGATAATTTAGCAGGATATAGAATTCATGGCCAGCAATTCTTATCTTTTAATTCTGTGAATGTGCCATTGCACTCCCTCCTTGCCGCTAGGGTTTGTGATGAGAAATCTAATAAAAGCCTGATAGTTCTGCCATTGTATGTGACTGTTTTCCTTTACCTGGAGGCCTGCATTTTTTTTTCCTTGTCCCTAACTTTGGATAGCTTTACAATAATGTATCTTGGTGTGTGTCATTTTGGATTCACAAATTTAGGTGTAAAGTAAAAGACTCTGGGGTGGGTGTGGGGGAGAATAGAGGTCCAAAAAGGATGACAGAGGACCTAGTGGGGGTTGTATTGTTATATGGAAAACTGGGAAATGTTATGCATGTACAAACTATATATCTACTGTCAAATGTAAAACATTAATTCCCCAATAAAGAAATTTTTAAAAATTTAAGTGTGCATTCACATTAGTGGGTTTCTATATTTTGAATGTTGCTCAGGTATGGAAGACTTTTCTGTTAAAATTTCTTTGAATATGTTCTGTACTCCTCTCACCCCCTCCTCTTCCTCAGGGATCCCAATAACTCTGATGTTCATCATTCTGACAGTCTGCTATTTCACTGAGAAGTATTCATTTTTCCTTAATCTTTCCCCTCCAAACGTTTTAAATTCACAGTGTGGTGGTTATGTCTTCTAGTGTTGATGTTTTCTCCTCCACCTAGTTAAGTCTATTTCCGAGGGTTCTTGCTTCAACATGAACTGCATTCAAAGGATCCTACAGGACACTGCAATTCTGTCTGTATTCTCCCCCCCCACCCTGCCCCCGTACTCTTTCATTCTTTTGTAAAATGATCACTGAGTTCTTGAACCTTTACTTCTTGAAGCAACTTCATAGTTAATTTTCTGAACGCTATCTCTGTCATTTTTACTACATCTGCATCTGTTTGGTCATTTGTGTTTTCTACCATTGCTGTCTGTGTATTCCTCAGTTTCCGCATTTAGTATTCTTTTGTTGTTGTACTAGCAGGAGGCACTGTGGTTAAGGTGTTCTATTTTCTTGTTTATATATCTTGATGGGGGAGGGGAGATGTTATCTTCTTGAGTCACCAGGCTGGGTCATTGTCCCTGATGAGGTCTTGTGCTGCTGTTCCATCCTCTGTGGGGCAACAACATTAACTCAAGAAGTCATAGTTGTACATTGGTGAAGTTACAGTGTTTTGGTTTTTTTTTTTTACAGTTCTTCCTTGCTTAAACTTAGACCTAGAAGCGGTGTAGCTCAGCCACCAATCTTCCGATGGTGCCAGCCATCCCTGAGCACTGGCTTTTAGTTGTAGGAATAGCTCCATCACCCCCTTTCCGTCCACAAGCCACATGTGTCTGTACTCACCTGTGGCTTAGGTGGTTTTCTCTTTTCTTTCTTCTTCCTTTTTTTAAAATTTATTTATTTATTTATTTTTTACTTTCTTTTGTCTTTTTTTTTTCCAGTTACAAGGAAACTCCAAGGTCTAAAAACAATTATACCACTTAAGGCTACACTAATTTTAATCTCTTTCCATCTTTCATTAGATTCCAAGATTCAATTCCCTGTGGCAACTTTGGTGAACTCCGTTTCACTGACTGTAGTCCACCTGAAAAGGAAATGCAGGTTTCCTGAGTGGAGGAAGAAATGTGCATATGACCATTTCACTTGGAACCTTGATACATTTAGCTACACTGAGGCTCTGAGGTTCCAAGTTCAATCCCCAACATGACTATAAGCCTGAAGTGGAGTAGTGCTTGGCTAGCAGGGTCCCACGTGTTCAGTTCCCAGGAGAAGTAGACATGGTGGATGGATGGATGCTTGGAGCACCTCCACCGAGAGGCATCCGACCAGGAGAAGAAGCTGCAGGCAAAGAGCTTTTTTTTTTTTTTTTTTTTTTTAATATATAGTTGTTTCTTTGATTTAGACCTGGAACTGGTGCACCTCAGCTGTCACTCTTCCAGTTTAGTACTGGATGTCCCTAAATACAGCCTTTTAGTCCTGGGAATCTCTTCCTCACCCCTTTTCTGTCCATGAGCTACACATGTCTGTACTCATCTGTGGCTTGATGAGTTTCTGAAGAAATCCTGGTCATATTTTATTAAGTTTTCAGGTGACTTTTACTGCTATTCCTAGTTGACTGGGGACAGCAAAATGTGTCTGCTGCTACTCCATAGCCATACCTCAGAAAGTCTCAAAAAATTTAAATTCATCCCTGGGATATAGCTCAGCTGAATTTGCACTCATGAGGCCCTAGGTTTAAGTCCTGTCATTTCATTTGCCAGAACTGTGCTCTCAGTGCTCTCTCTGTCTCTCCCTCTACTATTACAAAAATTTTTAAAGGAAATTAAATTTAAAAAATGTTATTTTCAATAGGCAAAACAGGATTACTCTAAAAGACAGCTCACAAACTATCTACAAATAAATGGTAATGATACTCAATATCTCCCTTAATAAAAAAAAAAAAAGACAAATATAACAATTTTGACCCAGTAAATTATCAAATATTTCTTTTTTTTTTAATGACAATAACTGAAGTCTGACTAGAGGTCAAATGTAGGGATTTAAAGTACTCAACATGGATAGTGCTGGACAGCAATTTAGTAAAAGATATCAAAATTCACTTTTTAAATTTTTTTAGAAAAATAAAAGGTGAGAATAAGGGCTATGTCTTAAAATGTTCATCACATAAATATCTCTTACCAAGGACAATACTGAATATATCTCCAGTAATAAGCATAATGGCTTAACCAAATTATGATAAGTAAAAGATTATACAGGCACTAAAATTATGTCTTCAAAAAGTAAACCAAGACCATGGGGAAATTATCACAAAATAATGTTAAGTGGGGAAAAAAAAATGCAGAGCACAACTACAAATACTCCCTAACACTGTGTGAAATATAGCTAGATGACATTGCTCTACAAGACATGGGGTGTTTTTCTCACAAAGTCTGCTTCATGGAGAATTTAGAAAAAAGAATAGTTATCAAGACCAATATTTTTAAGTAGTATATTGTCATTTTAAAATCTCAAATGACACTGCCAAGTTTCCTGGGAGTCTGCTGGCTCTGAAAAGAACCACAGGACTACCTGTGTGTAAGAGCCATAAATGAATGACACAACTGAAATGATTGCTGCTTTGTTGAGAAAATATGCACAGAATATGCCAAAAGAGACTCCTAAGTGAATTTTTTCTCTGAATGAATTTCTTGTTGGCTGTCACATGAAACTTTAGTCACACTAGGAATCCTTATAATATGAGAACTTCATTCCAATGTCATTGGTCACATTGCCTTTGCTATTTGCTCATTGAAATGCATTACTATTCTGCTTGCTACAGAATACATTGCACAAATAAATCTTATTATAAAGTTTTGGTGTTAGTCTTTTCTTTGTTCAAGTATAGCTTTTAGCTTATAAACATCAGGGCTTTTCAAATACAGCTTTATCTAATAACCAATGTTATTTAAATCTTTTTATTTTAAATATTTATTTATTTATTCCCTTTTGTTGCCCTTGTTTTCTTGTTATAGTTACTGTTGTTGTTATTGATGTCATCATTGTTGGATAGGACAGAGAGAAATGGAGAGAGGAGGGGAAGACAGAGGGGAGAGAGAAAGAGAGACACCTGCAGACCTGCTTCACTGCCTGTGAAGCGACTCCTCTGCAGGTGGGCATCCTTACGTCGGTCCTTGTGCTTCGTGCCATGTGCACTTAACCTGCTGCACTACCACCTGACTCCCCTTATTAAGATCTTTTTAAAAATTGTTTAAAAGGCAATCACATACCCCTTACCCCATACCCATCCCAACCTCCAGTGGTTCTCCACTGTATTTAGATTGAACTCCATAACCCCTAACCTGTCTTACCACTCCACATCTCCAAAGTCATCTTGTAGTATGTCCCCTTAACCTCTACCTCCTGGTCACAATGTTGTCATTGTTGTTGTTGTTACCACCAGGGTTATCATCTGTGCTCAGTATCTGCAAAATGAGTCAGTCCACTGCTCCTTTCTTCTTTCTTTTTGATGGAGACAGAGGGAAATTGAGAGGAGGAAAAGGAGATATAGATACCTGCAACACTGCTTTACAAGCAATACTGTTGTAAAGTTTCCCCCCTAAAGGTAGGGACTGGAGGCTTGAACCTAGTTCCTTGCTCATAGTAACGTATTTACTGGATGGGCTACCACCCAGCCCCACCTGGGTGGTCTTTTTTTCTATTTTTCAGTCCATGGAAAGCTTATTGCCACAGAACTAGAATTCTTCATTGCCTGAAATATTCATTTTTGTTTTATCTTCAAAATTATTGGAGCACTTTTCAGATGTGAGTCAAAAGTCTTCAGGGTTGGGAGATATCTCACCAGGAGCACAATGCATGGCACCAAGAGAAGCTCCATGAACAGTTGAACTATGGTGTTTCTTCTCCTATCCTTTCCTTTCTGTCTCTTTATCAAATTAAAATAAAAAATAAAGTATATACAGAGAATCCTGACACAATTTTTTAAAAAAGTGAACAGTAAGCTATCCATTCCATGAAATGGCAAACTAAAATGAGCATATTTTAAAGTTTAATTTACTTGCTTAGGAAGAACTGAATTTTATTTACTTCAATATTTGGTAGCTTCCAATATGTATAAAGTACCTTTAAAATGTTTTCCAAAAAACTAGAGCAGTTATGAATGTTCAGGCATAAATCAGTGCCAGAAGAAAAAGAATAAATCAGGGTTCTTTTGTGGTTGCAATTAAAACTCTAGAGGTCTCAGCAACATCTCCCCTTGTCTCTTCTAACTACTGCATATTAGGGGGGATAGTGGGGCTTACAACATATCTTTGTTTCATTTCAAATAGCTTAACATTACTGCTGTAGTAGACACAACATTAACTCATAATATTGCTTGCAATTACTGTTGTATTAAAATGCTCCCTAGTAATCTTAGGCTTCTTAATCTCCTTTTAAGCACTATTGAGTATAGTGATCTGCTTCTAATAAATACAATTTGCAAACATGTAGGATGTTACTTATAAGATTTGAATACAAAAAAAAAAAAAAAAAGACTGATTTCTCTAATTTTCTTTTGGTTGGCAGTCCTTGCTTACTCTTAGCCTGACAACCACCATGTAAATAAGTTTGGGCATGGAAATTTTGACACCTGCAACAGTTGCATCAGAGGAAAGTAAATTGTCCCCTAGAGGAGGCTCAGGATGACTACAGCTTTGTCCCATTTCTTGTTCAGCCTTAGGAGAGACTCTGAGCCAGAGAATCCAGCTAAGAGACAGAATTCACAGGACCTCTGAGCTAGTAATACCAATTATATTTTGGAATAGGTAACTTGTTGCACAATGATAGCTAACGAATATAATGAATTACAATCCAAACTAAAGATATATATTGGTATGGTTATAATGAAAGTAAATTTTAGCACCCTAGATAGTGAGGATAAAAAATTAGATTTTGGGTGCCAAGGGATGGTGCACTCAGTTCAGTACACACTCTGCCAAGCACAAGGACCCAGGTCTGAGCTCCCACTACCCACCTGCAGTGGGGATGCTTCAAGAGCAGAAAAACAGGTCTGCAGGTGTCTGCTTTTCTCATCACCACTGCCTCCCCTCCCCCCACTCAATTTCTCTATATATTATCAAATAAAATAGAATGAAGGTAAAAATAGGAAAAATGACCACCAGAAACTGTGGATTCATGCACCTGCACTGAGCCCCAGTGAAAACCCTGGTGGCAAATAAATAAATAAAGTTGTGTAAGTATGGAAGATTTTCAGAACTAGATATAATTAACATTTAATTACAAAAGAATTATATTTGGTATATAGATCAGAAAGCTAAGATAGTTGATATAGTATCTTAAAATTTGGTGTTTTCACATTCATTTAATCATCTCTCAAAGGATCTGAGGTAATATTATCTTCCTATTACAGATAGAGATAAAAGCACAAAAGACTTTATGACTTCTAAGAAGACAGTTTTTCTCTTACTCATCACTCTTTCCCAAACCTAGCATTGTAAATATTATTTGTAATGAGTATAGTAAACACTTGATTAGCAGATATCTCCCACAATGTTATATATAAAATAGTGTGTTTTTCATGAAATTTCCCAACTGACATACAACAATTCATCAATCTCTCTATATGCCTATCATACAACTACAGACTCATAAAACCAGTATAAATGTTTCCTAAACACAGGCATCTCTCTGTAACATGATTCTAGCCTTCAAGATAACAAAACAAAAAATATCATTATCTAATTTAATTATGTTTTTCATACAGCTCTCCATTGTCAGATATAGATACATAGAGTATTTTTTCTTAGCTATCAATCCTTCCCCAGTAAATTAAATCTCTCCTTACATAGCATTTCTTATAATCTCCAGAATGAGGCTAGAGACAAAAGACCATTTAAGAGCCACCAAAATAGGTCAGATTCCAACCCCTCTAGCCCCACCTCTCATACATAAACACAGATGTGTGTGCACAAACACACATATACTTCTCCCTATACTTCCTGTATAGCCTCCTTCTCCCTGGTAAAATGGAAAGTAGGAAGTAAAAGGTTTTGTCAAATCATTGTACAATAACTTCAGGTAGTGTTAAGAGTTGTCCACAGAAAATCCAAGAGTTTTTGACAAGGAAACAGGAAGTATGGAGGTATTTGGTAGAAAGTTTACAATTTCTTTTCTTTGCAAATGTTTCAGTAATCATTCCATATTCAACCACAGTCCAGTTCCTCTTTACATATTACCTAATAAAACAATGTTTGTTCACAAAAGTCATGTGGAGTCATTAAATAACCAAGTAATGTAGGTTTTGAGAAAGGAAAATCATTATGTATGATTACTCTTAGCACTCTATGATTACAGGTAAAGGAACAGTAATGTACCATGTATAATGAAATAACTTAATAGTGGTCATCTATTCATTCAACAAACATTGACTAAGTGTCTGCCATGTGCCAGCACTATATATGAAGAGATTGATAATAAACCAAGCATGCATGATGATTGATATTTTAAAAGTCTAGTGAAACACATAGACTTTAAAATTAAAAAGTAATAAAGAAGTACTGGAAGGAATATATATTTTAAAATTGACAAATATAGCTGACATCAAACTTTAAGGTAGTAGAATTTAACAGGGAGATAAGATTTAGATTAGAGACCTGAGGAAAAGCAAAGAATGTCTAAGCAGAAGGGAAAGCACATGTAGCTGAGAAAGACTTGATACCCTTAGGGGTTTGGAATTCCAATAATGTTGGAGCCCAGATGATTAAGTGGCTATGTGTTGTGAGCTGGGGTGGGCCTGGTGAAAAACAAAATTATTCTCACTCTGTTTATAACTGATCTCAAAACCTGTTCTCTCCTACTAAAACTATTTCACATGTAATTTTCCTCATGGTCCTTCTTTCTAGTCCTCTCCCATTCCTATTAACTTCTTGCTTATACCTAATTTGTGGGCAAGTCCTTTGAACCTGACTTTCAATATAAGTCAAACTAGCAGTCCAGGAGGTGGCACAGTCCATAAAGTCAAGACTTGAATGTGTGATGTTCTGAGTTTTAGATCCAACACTGCAGATGTCAGAGTGATGCTCTGGGCTTCTATAAATGAATGAATGAATGAATGAATGAATAGATGAATGAACAAAATAAGGCAAACTCTTCACTACTTCCACACTATCATCCAGTCCAAGTTATCATGATCTCTTGCTACGTATCAGTTCCCCTAGCTGCCACCCTGATCTCTGTTGATTCCTGTTTGCAAAAAAGGGAATCTTTTCTCCAAATGCTTTGTAACTTCCTTTATTGTTGAGATTAATACCCAATACTAAGAAGAATAGAGAAACTTCTAATGGAGGGAAGGGAATATGGAATGCTGGTGGTGGGAACTGTAAGGAATTATACCCCTCTTATACTACAATTTAGTCAACCATTATTACATCACTAATAAAAAATAAAAATAAAATGTACATAGCTTATATGCCTCTACATGATCTGATAACCCACAATTTGTTCAGTGCCTCTACATCTGCTTCTCATAGGCCTATATACATGCACACACACACACACACACACACCAAGGAATAGTTAGCAGCTCTTTGTCTGAAACTCTTTTCACAACTCTTCATAGGGCCCTTCCAGCCCTATACTTCACTAGGTCTTTACTCATATATCACTTTCTCAGAAAAACCTTCCCCAACCATTCCACCTGCAAGATGAAAATGCAAACTTCATATGACTTCAAATTGAAAAGTTTCTGTGCAGCAAAAGAAACCATCAAAAAAAGACTCCTTACAGAATGAGAGATCTTTACATGTCATACATCAAACAAAATGCTAATAGACAAGATATATAAAGAGCTTACCAAACTCAAAACAAAAATAAACCCATCCAAAAGTAGAGGAAAAAAATGTGAACAGAATATTGACCACAGAAGAGATCCAAAAGACCAATAGACATATGAAAAAATGCTCCAAGTCATTGATTGTCAGAGAAATGCAAATAAAGACAACAATGAAATACCATTTCACCCCTGGGAGAATGTCATATATCAGAAAAGAGAGCAGCAATAAATGCTGGGGAGGTTGTGGGGAAAAAGGAACCTTCTTGCACTGCTAGTGGAACTGTAAGTTGGCCCAACCCCTGTGGAGAGCAGTCTGGAGAACTCAGAGAAGACTAGAAATGGACCTTCCCTATAACCCTGCAATTTCTCTCCTGGGGATATATCCTAAGAAACCCAGCACACCCATCCAAAATGATCTGTGTATGCCTATGTTCATAGCAGAACAATTTGTAATAGCCAAAATGTGGAAGCAACCTAGTTGTCCAACAACAGATGAGTGGCTAAGAAAGTTGTGAGGAGCATAAGAAATACTACTCAAGTATTAATACTACTCAAGTATTAAGAATGATAAATTCAGTTTCTTCACTCATCTTAGATGAAGCTTGAATGGATTATGTTAAGTGAGATAAGCTAGAAAAAGAAGGATGAATATGAATATGGTATGATCTCACTCACGGACTACAACTGAGAAGAACAGTAAGGGGAAACACAAAGTAGAACTTGGACTGGATTTGGTGTATTGCCCCAAAATAAAGGCCTCAAGAGGCCAGGGTGACTTTCAGGTTCTGCTGAATAACAATGTAAGAGACCTAGTATGGGCAAGAGTATTTTGCAGTAAACTGAGAAATCTCACATATGTATCAATAACTATAATTACTATAAACCATTTACTGTAAACCTATATATTTAGATATAAATAGATATAGATATACAGATATATCTATATCTAAAAGAAAATGTAAACCTCACCCACTCACTTGCTCCATCTTCCTTTTAGGTCTTACATGCATTATATAGTTACATATGTATACAGATATTTTGTCTGCTGGTTCACTGTCATACCATTTAAACCTATAAAAGCTCCAAATAAAGTAAGTAAAAGCCAACCTTTAATGATACCTTTTGTTGGGTCACCACATGGCAAACAGTAGAAAACTGTAATGCAGTGCAAACTCACAGAAAATATATTGGGAATCTGATAGCTTAAGGTTGAGTCTCTGGCCAGACAACTAGCTCACATGGATAGTGCAACTGCTTTGCCATATGTATACTCCAGGCTTGAGTCTGACTCCTACCATATTACCCAATGTGGCAATCCCTGACAATGACAAAAAACAAACAAACAAACAAAAACACTAAAGATTGAGGGTCTGGAGGAGATAGAGGAATATACAAAAGAGGAAGCAGTACGTCGGTGTCTGGTGGGGAAGGGTGTTTCTATGACAGGTACCGTGGTGGGAAAGAATGTGTTGAGAGGAAGAGAAGCAGAAATAAAAAGAACAAAAGTGTTATGATGGAATCCAAGACAAAGTTGGCCTCTATCACAGTCTTTGCCTAAGTTCTATATTAAAAAAATAAGAGACTTTCTCAACCAAAATAAGCGGAAGAAGATCACCATCTCAAGAGTACATGCTTCTCTTGCCAAAAGCTGATCATGTGATTTTCATAATCAAATAAAAATTCACAGCAAACTTAAAGTCACACAACAGGGGCTCAGTAAGAAATTATGGCACAGCAACTCAAAATGGAATAGGAGGCATAATCATAGCTTTGAAATATTTTTGAAAACTAGCAACACAAAAACAAGTCTGTGGTATAGTTTAAGTGAATGAAGCAAAAATGTTGAAATGTGTGTATGCTCTGACTATGACTGTTTAAAAATCTGTGTTCACTTCTGGACTAGGTATGAAAGTGAAATATAAAAATGAAATTAAAATAAATAAAAATAAAATAAAAAATGAAGTAAATTAATGATTTCTTAGGATTGTGATAGTCTCTGAGATTTTTGTCATCCCACCAATATTTGGATAATTTTTTTATCATAAGAAATGAGGATTTAAGGCAAGATATTTGCTTTCTAAAGTAAGATAACTTAAAAATTATATGAAAAACACCAGCAGAGCACTCAAGAATTAATTAATTAATTAATTTTATATTCAGTTTATGAAAAATGTTTCCACAGGCAGAAGATGAAGGGTGATTGGGAAGCACATATTGGACGAGAACATGAATGTTCCTGGGAAGAAAAACAGTCTGAAAATTGTGAGAGGTACTCATAGGGATACTGATTGTAATTACTCTATGGCCCTTAAAACAGAATGCCAGTGAGGGCCTATAGGCAGGGAAATAAGATGCCTAGAATCATAGAGTAAAATGATTGATTCAGCAGCTAAAATGGAAAAATTCCATGCTCAGACACCACACAAAGGTAGTTCTGAACCCTAAGTTTCTCATTGAAGGTTTGTGTCTGACTTTTGAAAAACTATTTTTTTCCCAGTGTCTGTACTATTTTATAACTCTGCAACAATGTATGAGGTTTCTCCACATCTTTGCTAACACTTGCTATTACTTATATTTTAATTTAATTTAATTTAATTTAGTCATCTTAGCAAAGTGAAATGGCTTCACACTATGGTTTTGATTTGCACTGTCCCGATCAACAGTGATACTGAACATTCTTTAATATTTATTTATTTTCCTTTTTGTTGCCCTTGTTTTTTTTTATTGTTGTTGTAGTTATTATTATTGATGTCGTCATTGTTAGATAGGACAGAGAGAAATGGAGAGAGGAGAGGAAGACAGAGAGAGGGAGAGAAAGACAGACACCTCCAGACCTGCTTCACCGCCTGTGAAGCAACTCCCTGCAGATGGGGAGCAGGGGACTTGAACCGGAATCCTCCCGCAGGTCCTTGCACTTTGCGCCACCTGTGCTTAATCCGCTGCGCTACCTTCTGACTCCCTCAGCATTCTATACTGTGCATATTGACCGTATCTTCTTCAGATAAATCTCCTTTTTCTTTCCTTTCATTCTCTTTTTTTTTAATTTCTTTTTTATTGTCACCAGGGTTATTGGTTATTGCTGGGGCTCACTGCGGGCACTAAGCATCCACGACTTCAGGTGGCTATTTTTTTCTTTCTCTCTTCTTTCTTTCTTTCTTTCTTTCTTTCTTTCTTTCTTTCTTTCTTTCTTTCTTCTTTCTTTCTCTCTTTCTTTCTTTCTCTCTTTCTTTTTTTAAAAATTTGCTAGGACAGAGAGAAATTGAGGGAGGGAGAGACAGAAAGGCAAGTAACTGAAGATCTGCTTTACCACTCATGGAGCTCCCCCCCCACCCCCTCCCCACCCCACATATAGGGAAAGGGAGCTTAAACCCGTCACTGAGCAAAGTAATATGTGCATTCAACCAGGTATGCCACCACCTGGTCACCCAGAGAAATGTCTATTTAAATCCTTTGCCTACTTTTTAGTATAATATGTTTTAAAAGCAGAAATTTTGACTTTGTGCTTTCTTTATGGAATTGATAGTATATAAACCTAAATTGTCTAGCAACCACTCTCCTACAGGCTAGGTTTAAGGTTTCTTTTATCTCAACTGAGTATGTTCTTGCACTAAGAAAGCAATAAATCCAAAAGAAAAAGTTCAAATAATGTCAATTATTTTTTCAAATTAAATGATACATCTCTAGGCACCGTGTCTATGTACATTCAGGCCAGTTTCTAAAAAAAAGACATCTGGTGTTGTCTTTCTGTCATCTTCCTTGGATCGATCCTATGTGTCAGAACCATATCACATCTCTTAGTTTGGGCTTGAAATACAAAACTCCCCTCTAATGAGTGGCTGAGCAAGTTGTGCTATATATACACAATGGAATACTACTCAGCTATTAAAAATGGTGACTTCACGGTTTTCAGCCCATCTTGGATGGAGCTTGAAGAAATCATGTTAAGTGAAATAAGTCAGAAACAGAAGGATGAATATGGGATGATCTCACTCTCAGGCAGAAGTTGAAAAACAAGATCAGAAGAGAAAACACAAGTAGAACCTGAACTGGAGTTGGTGTATTGCACCAAAGTAGGAGGGATGCATTGGATCGACCTTCTCGTGGTGCATCCCGTGAGTACCCATTTATTGGGGAAACTGACAATCCTTCCTAGCCGACTGAATCCACATGGATCCCAGTCACTTTCAAAGCCAGCAACAAGCAGACATCAGGCTCAACCTGACGCTGTTGACTGGCTACAGAAGAAGGGCAAACGCTAGAAGAAGAACCAAAGTAGGAGACTCTGGGGTGGGTGGGAGGGGGAGAATACAGGTCCAAAAAAGATGACAGAGGAGCTAGTGGGGGGTGTATTGTTATATGGAAAACTGAGACATGTTATGCATGTACAAACTATCGTATTTACTGTTGACTGTAAAACATTAATTCCCCAATAAAGAAATTAAAAAAAAAATTCTCCTGTAGATTTTATGCCTTCACTATAGTTGCTAAACCTAAAGTCTACATACTTTACTTCAGCATCTTAGGAATGAATACAATTAAATCTTATCTTATTTTTTAAAAGTATGGTAAAATACATGTAACACTTATAATTTAACCATTTTAAGTGTACAATTCAGTAGTACTAAGAGCAGATCTGGCTGTTTCGCAACTAATTTTTTAGATTCTCTTGTTTCTTAAACAAATAATTAAAACCATGTAAAATATGACTTCCTAAATATACCTCCTAAAATATCTTATGATTTTTTTTTCAAATAAAAATAAAGTAGTCAAGAATAAGTGAAGCCTTCTTTATAGCTTTTATGCTTAAAAAATTTCCTGGAAAAGTAAAAATGGCCTTTTGGCTAAAGGGTTAACCTATTTGTTTTAAAATCTTCTCCAAAGGGCATGTGAAATAATTAGGTATAATTTTTTTTCCTCGTTGATTTTTGTGAGAGTTTCTGAAGAACATGAAAAAATAATAATTGTACTTTTCTGTCAGTGATGCCCTCACCCAATATGTCAGTATGGTTGTTTTGTTTTGAGAGTAGTGAGGATATGTATCAAAAAGTGCATTTTCAAGTTACATGCAGCTCCATGGTGCCGAAACAGTGCACCAACATCTCTGAAGCACAAGCAAGGCGTTAAGAATGGTAGTGGTTAGTCATCTGGCTTTTCAAGGCTGGAAGATGAAATTGTAAATAGTGTGCTTATATAAGAAAAGACTATATTGAATATGGTTTTATTTTTTTTTAGTTTACCAATATCATTTTATATATATTACTCCCTGGGAATCCTAAACACACACACACACAGAGAGAGAGAGAAAGAGAGAGAGAGAGAGAGAGAGAGAGAAATATATGAGAAAGTACCATTCTGGTCCACCAGCCAAGGTTTTGTTGGGTTTTTTTTGTTTTGTTTTTGTTTTTGCCTCCAGGGTTATTGCTGTGCTCCGTGTCTGCACCACAAATCGACTGCTCCTAGAGGCCATTCTTTCCCTTTTTGTTACTCTGGTTGTTTTACCATCGTTGTGGTTATTATTATTATTGTTATTGATGTCGTTGTTGTTGGATAGTACAGAGAGAAATGGAGAGAGGAGGGGAAGACAGAGAGGGAGGGAGAAAGATAGACACCTCCAGACCTGCTTCACAGCTGTGAAGTGACTCCCTGAAGGTGGGGAGCTGGGGACTTGAACCAGAATACTTCCGCAGGTCCTTGCGCTTTGCTCCACCTGCGCTACCGCCCCACCCCCTAGCTAAAGTTTTTTATTTATATATAAACTTAACCACCATGACCACATATATGTATATAGATACTAGAATTGCTTTAACTTTAATATAATGCTTAGAAAGGGACCTAAAATAACCCCTTCATGGCACGGATCATATATTGCTCTGTCAATCATGACTTGTATTTCACCCACTGAATATATGAGTCCAGCCAGAAAATACAAATTTAGCTAATTTCAAGCCTAGTCATTAATAAGACAAAAAAAAAACAAACCCAAATACTCAAAAGCAGATGGCCAAGAATAAGACAACATATCAGTAAAACATGAACTAAAATGTTTTATTAAAGATAATTTAGGAGCAAGAGCTAGAATATATTATGTTAAATGAATAGATAATGTCTACCTTCAGTTCCCCAAAGAGTTAAACAATTAAATCTTTTTCAAAGATTGTTTTAACTTTATTTATTTTATTTGATAAGACAGAGACAAACTGAGAGGGAAGGTGGATAGAGAAGAAGGAAGAGACAGAAGGACACCTGCCTCACTGCTTTCTTCCTGAAGGTGGAAACTGGGAGCTTGAATCCAGGTCCTTAACTGCACTTTGCCAGCCCCCCAAAATTACATCTTTAATATACCTACTGTCTCTCCACAAAATCCTCCAATAATCCAGACTCCAAGACCTCCAAACCAGATTTGCAACAGATGTTGCCATGCAACTTTTAAAATAGTTCTAACCTTAAGACTTTGATATCCCTGTATGTATTCATCAGGCTAGATATCTGTCGCTGAAATCAATAAGTACACTATTCACAGGGAAACCATTAAGTGCAGATAGCACAGGGAAAATCATCAGATAGAAAATTATTTGTTAATCCAAAAGCAAATTCAACAGCTAATACAATTGACAAGTTATCAGTAGGGATCTGGAAGCCACTCAGAGTAGTGTTTTATTCAAACATTGAGTTAGTTCTTTCTTACACTGATCACCCTTCTCTCATAAACAAGACACCTAACCTTATCAATCCTGTAGGTTCTCCATCCCTAAGGATAAGAGCTGCATGGTGATAAATGATGACTGAAATTCTCCTGATGAAGGACAAAAAGGAAAACACAAATATTCTTACCACAAAATACAGAGAGAAACATGTAATTTTGGTCCTAAAAGTGGCTTTAAAAGCACGTGGTCAGATAGACATGTACTCAGAAACAGACCACTGTGTCACAGATAAGCAGAGACAGGGTGAAATGACTCATGAGGCAGGGAATTCAAAAGCTCTCAGAAACATATAGTTATAGGGAAGCAGCATCAAGGTCTCTCCTAGATGCTGTTTGTAAACTTCAAAAGGTGGATGAGTTTGGAATTTTCAAAAAATATCTATTTACTCCTTCTTGTTGCCCTTGTTGTTTTATTGCTATAGTTGTTATTGATGTCATCGTGGATAGGACAGAGAGAAATGGAGAGACATGGGGAAGACAGAGAGGGGGAGAGAAAGACAGACACCTGCAGACCCCCTTCACTGCTTGTG